>NC_037685.1:60178228-60451388 GCF_003255815.1 Theropithecus gelada | reverse complement strand
TTTTTTTTTTTTTTTTTTGAGACAGAGTCTCACTGTCTCCCAGGCTGGAGTACAGTGGCACGATCTCGGCTCACTGCAAGCTCCACCTACCGGGTTCATGCCATTCTCCTGCCTCAGCCTCCTGAGTAGCTGGGACTACAGGCACCTGCCACCATGCCTGGCTAATTTTTTGTATTTTTAGTAGAGATGGGGTTTCATTGTGTTAGCCAGGATGGTCTTGATCTCCTGACCTCATGATCTGCCCGCCTCGGCCTCCCAAAGTGCTGGGATTACGGGCATGAGCCACAGCGCCAGGCCTTGTTTTTTTTTTTTTTTTTTTTTTAAGAAACAGGGTCTTGTTCTGTTGCCTAGGCTGGAATGCAGTGGTGCAATCATGGCTCACTTTAACCTCGAACTCCTGGCCTCAAGTGGTCCTACTGCCTCAGCTTCCCAAGTAGCTGGTATCATGTCCAGCTAATTTTTAATTTTTTTTTTTTTTTTGGTAGAGATGAGGTCTTGCTATGTTGCTCAGGCTGGTTTTGAGTTCCTGGCCTCAAACAGTCCTCTTGCCTTGGCCTCTCAAAGTGCTAGGATTACAGGTGTGAGCCACCACACATGGCCAAGGATGACTAAAGTTTCTAATTTGTGCATTAATGGGTGTAGTGGCATTTACTCAGCTATGGAACACTGGAAAGGTACCAGATTTGGGGGAGACAATATGAGTTCTTACTTTCGACATGCTGAGTTTGCACCTTTGAGATATTCAAAAGGAAATCTCAAGTAGACTGCTGAAAGACAGGCTTGGTGCCTGGAGGAGATACATAAATGAGACATGTGCATAGAGGCCTTAACCAAAGCCTTGGGCATGGGGAAGTTCCCGTAAAGAAAAAAGTACTTTAGGAAAGAAACAGGAGCTAAAAGGAAAGTAGCTGTCATGGAACAGCACTTCAGAGTTCTCCACTGAAAAAAAATCCCTAAAAACAGAAGAAGGTGGATATTGACAGAGGGCGAGGAAGGAGGGGCAGTAGTTGGGCATGATTCAAAACTGTTGATGGCTAGCACAAAATTTACACGTATTTTACATTTCAAGAATGCCTAATAGATCCTTGTTTGGTTTCATCAACAACAGAAGACAAAACTTTAAGGTTATTTACCCTCAAATGAAATTGATACTCTAAGAAGATATTTATCAAGAGACTGACAAAAATTGCCATCAAATCAGCAGTAAGATCTTGACAGAGCCTGACTTTCATGATTCCTAACCAGTATTCCACTTTCATCAACAAACATCAAATATCAAACACAGGTTGATAAGTAAATATCAAATACCTGCTAAGGTACCAGGTAACATTCCTTCTACCATGCCACAGCCATGTCAGACTTAACTGGAGTTTCATGACCCACTGATACAGTCTAAGACATGTAAGACATGTGAAATACAAGATCCTTGTATTGTTAAGGTTTGTATGCACTCACTGAGACAAATCATTCATTCTTAGAGAGGAAGAGCCAAGACATGAAAATCAAGATGAACTGGGAGATCTGGCTTGAGGGAGTTGCAGATGTAAGTGCAGAGAGGGAGGAAGGCGAGGAGAGAGACAGAATGGCTATAAAAATAGCCAGTTCCCTTTACTTTCCTCCTTCTCTCTCTCAAACAGCTCAGTTGTCTTTTAAAAGACAGTGTATCTTTTGAAAAGAAGTCATCTGCAAGTGAGCTTGGGGGTCGGTGTACCATTGATTGCCTGTGGAAAGCTCTTGTGTCTGTCTACGGCTAACTGCAGCTGGGAATACAGGATCACTATAAAGGTGCTGAGACAGAACATGATCATGTCCCTCACTAAGACACTGCAGTGCCAGGGTGCTCGGGAAGCTCTGAAAGCATGTGCCAACTCTCCTGTTTCCCCATCTCATGGATGCACTTTCCACAGAACTCAGAGAGCTGGGCTACTATAGAGGCTTTCAAAAACCCAGAGAGGCCGGGCAGAGTGGCTGACACCTGTCATTCCAGTACTTTGGGAGGCCGAGGTGGGAGGATTGCTTGAGTCCAGGAGTTTGAGACCAGACTGGGCAACATAGATCTTGTCTCTACAAAAAATTTAAAAATTAGCTGAGCATAGTGGTGCATACCTGTAGTCCCAGCTACTTGGGAGGCTGAGGCGGTAGGATTGCTTGAGCCCAGGAGACTGAGGTTGCAATGAGCTAGGATTGCACCACTGCATTCCAGCCTGGACAACAGAGCAAGACCCTGTCTCAAAAAACAAACAAATCCAAAGAGACTTGAAAGGTTTGTTAATCGTGTTGACCACTGCTGGGTTTTCCCCTCCAGCGTAGGGAATACCCTTCAAGTTTCGCAGAGAAAGAGGCGTTCTCATGGCCAGGGCAGTCACTGCAGGCTTAACAGTGTTTCTACAGTAAAGATAGGGTGATGTAGAAACTTGAAGTCTGGCTTCGGGTTTGAGGGCTGGTTCTGCCATTGGCCAGGTTCCCGGCAGTGCCCCGAACTGAAGCTGGCGTGAGAGGACGGCCCTCTTCCCCCGGTCCAGCTCCCTCACAATACCTGACTGCTGTCGCTCAGTGTTCTTCACAGGTCAAAATGTCACACACATTTGAGGACAATTCATGTAGTCGTGTGTTCAGACAGGCGAAAGAGAGCTGAGCGGAGCATTGCCTCCGTAGGCATTTCTGTCGTGAGGAGGGCTGCAGCCTATCCTGCTGTTGAGGAGGAGGCTGCCTGTGGGGAATTTGGATTTCCTTCTCCTTCCACTACGTCCCTGGTCATTAAAATGGGGGATCTCCACAGAGTTAAAGGTTATTTTACACAGGAAGCACATTCAGTATTAGTACAACAAATGTTTTCCTTTCTCCAACCGTGGAAGAACTCCACTCACAGGGAGTCGTGATAAATCAGAGCTTCAGGCCTTTCCGCTCGGATACCAATAAGTCCTGCACTTAAGAATTGCTGACCTAAAAAGGATACTCAGCAACGAGCATGCCTTTTTTTTTCTTTTAAAGAAAGCAACACCAGAAGCAGTCTGATTTCCTTGTACACTTAGATGCGTACAAAAAAGAAAAATGAGTCACTCTGAGTTTCTAACTTTAGTTCATAGAAACAAAGCACTAAATCATATAACTTGTCAGGAAAGACCTAGATATAGTCCTATCTAGATAACGTTCGTAATAAAAGAGGCTAGAATTCTATTTTTGTGGTCGAGTTATGGGATTGGAGCTATGACTGTCTACTTAGTAATAATTCGGCAGGTCAGGATGTAACTATAAAGAACATCCCAACAGAGATATCATAAAACCGTCTCCGTAGCACAATCTGCCCTCATACTGAATCAGCCGCATTTCAGATCAAAGCTTGTCCTTTATGTCCAGAACTGACAAGGAGCTATGAAATCAATGCTGGGAAAACACTCATCAACTCAGTCTAAATATTAACGTTAACATGCTGTGGAGGAAATGAAGGATTTTCTAAAATTATCTTTTCAGTTCATTGGAAATCAAATAAAAATCTATATATAAAACATATTGAATAGATAATAAATTAGAGCTTTCATACATTCTCTTTCTCATCGAAACCCAAATCTTTCTTCAAACAATTCCTTTAGAAGCCTGACATAACAGAATTAGTCTATATAAATACTATTTCTATTTTCTGACTCCTCCCTTAGAAAGTTGTGGTCTCCTACTGTGATTTTTTTTTTTTTTTTTTTTTTTTTGTGAGATGGAGTCTCGCTCTGTTACCCAGGCTGGAGTGCAATGGTGTGATCTCGGCTCATTGCAAACTCCACCTCCCAGGCTCAAGCCATTCTTCTGCTTCAGCCTCCCGAGTAGCTGGGACTACAGGCACACGCCACCACACCAGCTAATTTTTGTATTTTTAGTAGAGACAGGGTTTTGCCGTATTGGCCAGTCTGGTTTCAAACTCCTGACCTCAAGTGATTCGCCCATCTCAGCCTCCTAAAGTGATGGGATTACAGGCATGAGCCACCACCTCCGGCCCTCTGATACGTTAAAATCTTTTATTATCTCAAATACACATGCACTGCCTTTCCCACCGTCCTTATGAGCATGTAATTACGGAATGCTACTCAACAATCACAAGCAATTATTGATAGCAAAATTATGAAACAGTTTTTAAAACCACAATAACAATTGAGCCGCCTCATGTCACCACTCTGCCATACTGCCTCCCATTAAAGTAAATTAAGCAAAACAAAATAATTTGCTGATTCAGTACAATCCAAAGCCATGATCGGGGGATCTGGGAAGTATCTGGCATTTAGAATCTTTGCATTACCCAACCTTGAGAGCTTTTTGGGTTTTTCTGGTAAGATTTCCTGAAATCATGGAATATCATTTATCACACACTGTAATTTCCTTCAGCCGAATTTCATTAGAGTCTTAAAGAGTGATAGGTTCTGCATGAATATTTTGTCATTTCTATATGGATTAGGGTCACTCTGTCTGTTTCATGACCTTCTTCCATCTTTTGCCCTCACAACATGAGCTGTAGACTGCTTACAAACATGCACGCTGGTGAGAACAGCCATGTAATTCCATGTGCTGATAACAGAAAGGAAGTGAGCTAAAAAGAGAAGTGGTGTTAGAATTCCCTCAACCGCCGCGGAAAGTCTTTTAGGTTCCTTGTAACTGATTTAAGGACTTGATACATGTCCTTGTTTATTATAACAACAGTTACTATTTGATGGATTCTATCTGAATCCCAGGCCCAGTGCTGAGCTCCTTACACGTGTTAAATCCTCACAACCACCTTTCAAGTGAAGGACTACTAATATTTGCCATTTTGCAAATGAGCAAATGAGGCTTACAAAGCTTCATTAATCTGCTCAGATCACATAAGTAAGTGAGAGTCAGTTTATCTGATTCTAGAGCTCAAGCTCATGAAAACTTTACTGCCTGGGTAGAGAACCCACCAACAATGAAGTGAAAACAAAACCAAAACCAGAAATCATGATCTAGCCGTGTGCACAATAGACATTTGTTGAAGTTTTTATAAAAAACAGCAAACATTTTGAAGCTATTTCGAGGTAACACAAGACAAGAACTGTTATTTCTCTTTGCAGGACTATGCAGGGCCCATGTGAGAGCTGCAAATGGAAATGACCGGATATTACATCATCCAAAGTGGCTTTGCCTTATTACAAACAGCCCCATAAAGAAAGGGACCACCATTATACAAACCCCTCTCGTATAGGCCACTGCAGATTGGACTGAGGGTACATTTTCATCTTGTCCTATTCTGACATAGCAGTCCGTCGCTGACTTAATATCACCGACTTTAAGAAAACTCAAATCTGGAAATATTTAGAGGGAAAGAGGGCTTTTATTCTTGAAAAGCCTATTTCTTCTCTTCTGTATTAAAGGTAGCATTAAAATCAGCTTAAACCTGAGTGTGGTGGCTCATGCCTGTAATCCCAGCACTTTGGGACGCCAAGGCAGGGGGATTCCTTGAGGCCAGGGGTTTGAGACCAGCCTGTTCAACATAGTGAGACCCTGTCTCTACAAAAAATTAAAACAAACAAACAAACAAATCCCATTCAACATGAGTGGGGGTGGAACTTGGTAGCACTGGCATTCAGTACAATTCATTTCCGTTCAGTGCTGCACTAATTACTTACTACCCATACACAGAATAAGGCAAAGCCCAAGGTAGTGTCTATTTCCCCTCTAATTTTAAGTAAGCTTGAAAGATATGCTCAGAAATGCCATTGGCTTGAATCCTATGCTATCTTTAATCAAATGTCAGCATTCCATTTTTCTAAATGCACAGTCAATGTTTTTAGTATCAATAAGCAAGTTTCCCACTCTATGAATGAGGTAGAGGAAGCCTTTATCTATGTGGGGGTGGGGCAATAAAAATGCCTAGGCTCCTTCAATAGCAATCTGAATCCCCTAAAGTGAAAGTACTTGCTATTTGTCTTTAGCAAATAAAACAAACAACAATCTTTTGATCTTTAGGAAGCCCTTTCTTGTTAAGGTAACATTCTGTCTGACTTTTATGTTTCAGCATTCATTGTATATTTAATTATTTTAAAAAGTTTTGTTTTAAACTATTAAACTTTTTCAGCATTTTTAAGATAAACATGGGCATGCTTTGTTAAAGACCAAAAATAAGTTTCACACGAAACTGCAAAATGTAGCAAAGATAATACTACATGAGGTCGGTATGTTCCAAAACATGATTCTCAGGGGACCCCCTCTGAACACACTGCTTCATTAGAATTCTTGTTCTGAAAAGCTTCAGGAAGCCCCTGACTCTAACCCACCCTTTCCTGAAGCTGGTGAAAGTATAAAAAAAAAAAAAAAAAAAAGAATTAGCAGTAAAATGAAAAAAAGAAGCAGAATCTCAACACATCAAGGAGGCATGTTTTGTCTGTTTTAAGACTGCTGCTATTTTCAAAAATATATTGATGCTAACCTTGTCATAGCTTAATTAATTAATTTTGAGACAAGGTCTCACTCTGTTGTCCAAGCTGTAGTGCGGTGGTACAATCATGGCTTACTGCAACTTCAAATTCCTAGGCTCAAGTGATCCTCCTGCCTCAGCCTCCCAAGTAGCTGGGAATACAGGCAGGTGCCACCACACCCGGCTTTTTTTTTTTTTTTTTTTTGTATTTTTTGTAAAGACAGGGTTTTGCCATGTTGCCCAGGCTGGTTTTGAACCCCTGGGCTCAAGCGATCCTCCTGCTTCAGCCTCCCAAAGTGTTGGGATTACAGGCGTGAGCCACCATGCCTGGCCTAATTTTATAATAGCTTTCACACAGGAACACACTGGGGTAACAATTAGAAAAAGTAAATAAGTTTACATGTCTCCATAGGAATGCTATCAAACTACTGTTTTTCATTCTATTTGAGAGCAATGAGTAGATCCTGTTTTTATATTGAAAACATCTCATTTCAGACTATTGGACTTTGGTTGTGATATTTTATAAATAAGGGTTTCCTTTTGGAAACATCAAAATAAAGATAGAAACGGGTTTCCCTTGGTGACTCATTTTTCAGGTGTATTCCTCAGATGCTCATTTGTTCTTCCATTTTATTCTTTCTTTCTATTCTAATACGTTTCCTCTTTCTGCGGTTGGGAGAGTCACCTGCCCTGGTGGGTTTGAAATGCTCATGCAGTTCTCGGAGCAGACAGTGGGTGGTGATAAGAAGCCATGCCTCTGAGCCAGCCGTTCTTTCTGGAAGTTCCAGGTCAGAAGTGTGAGTGGTCTGATGTAATGGGATAGGGCGAGAATGCTGCCTAGCAGAGAAAGACAGGCTGGAAATCAGAAAACATGGACTGCACTCCTCCCTCAGCTACCCACATTTATGACGAGGACCCAGCTTCTTTACTTGCTAATGGAAAACATTTCTACTGCAGTTCAGCAATACTAGCCCAATTGGAGGAATCAAATCTTTGGACCCAACACCAAAAGATTTGACCTACTCAATGCCTATGATGTTATAACTTCTACCATGACAGTGTTGTCTGCTAAAACTAAACAAAGATGTACACATATGAATTCAATAAAATTCCAACAGTGGTTTTAAAAAGTATAGAATTACAAGAGTCCTTTTACAGATCAATCCTAGCCTTAGATTCCTGCAAGGAAATATTTTCTAAAGGGAATAAAGAAATAGAAACGTTTTCTAGGTTTTCTTTAAGAGAACAGTTAGAAAATGGATTACCCAAAGATGTAAATGGAGCTGTAACTATAGTGTTTAACCCAGAGCGCAATGTGATAAGCCATCAGAAAGGAATGCAATCTGGGTTCACTGGAATGATGTGAGGTTTATTAGTTATTCTTTCCCAGGACCCAAAATTAACAATTGGTTGGCCTAAATGAAATTGTTGCTATTTGAACAGGATTATGGGAATAAGAAAAACCTTAGAAAGCTACAAATTTCATCATGTCATAGTTCTGACATTGGGCCATTGCACAGTCTGTGAAAAGTTGCAGTAAAAACAAATGATTTCAAACTAAATCTTCAAAAAAAGAAAAAAAACACCAAGTGGAATTATATAATCTTGGAATTAGAGATCACGTGCTCTGACCTCTCTCCAAAAGCAAAAATCCCCAGAAGAACTTCTCTAAAAGATGACCTTCTAGGCATTTTCTGGAACACTTCGAGTCAAGAAGTTCTAACAACTTTTTAGAATACCTCGTTCCATTCTTGAACTCCCAATTTCAGCATTTTAAAAACTACGGTACAGACCCTGAGATACATTCTTGGAGGTCCAAGAGTTGCATACAAGATCTAGAAGTAGTTGTCTTTTCATGTGGACAATAATCTAGAAAGAACTAATACATAAGCACTTTATGGTGACCACTTTCTTAAAAATTAGTAGGCTTTTTCTTTTCCTGAGCGATTTTAGGTTTACAGAGAAATTGAACAAAAAGCACAGAGAATTCTCATATACCCCCTGGCCCTCCATACCTAATTTCCTCTCCTCCCCCCCCCTTTTTTTTCTTTTTACAGATGAGGTCTTAATACGTTGCCTAGGCTGGAGTACAGTGGCAGTTCACAGTCCAGCCTCAAATTCCTGGGCTGAAGCCATCCTCTTGCCTCAGCCTCCTGAGTAGCTAGGACTACAGGTGCACACTACTATGCCTGGCTTCCAATTTCTTCTGTTTTTAACATCTTACGTTAGTGTTGTACATTCATCACAATTGGTAAGCCCAAATCGATACATCATTGTTAACTAAAGTCCAGCCTTCCCATTAGGGTTCCCTCTGATTATATTTTCTACGAGTTTTGGCGAATGTAGTAACCACTTTTTATCTGAGGGCTACCGGAAGGTATCTTTCAGTGTTCATTTTTGTTTATGTGTTAGGATAGTAGATCCACTTTAATTGGGGTGAATTTAAAAAGAACAGAATTGGTCCTAATAGGTAACCATGATGTCAATTTTAGTGAAGGCAAGTAACGTCGTAGCATGCCTCATAAATGAGGATTTCTCTATGGTTCAGAAAAAGAAATGGGTTTGGTTTGGGTTATCACAATTCACACAGCAGCCTGCACCTGCCCAAGGCAAAAGCCATCGATACCATATTCATGCTCTGAATGATGATTTTGCTTCAGCAAAACATCATCTGTCCCATTAAAAGAAGGTTGTTTATTTAAATACTGTTGACATTATAGCTTTGCTTGTCTTTAATGTTTACATTTATAAATTCAGTTTATAAACTTAATTTGTAAATGTGTATAACTGTAAGCATAAGAACTTTATACCTAGTTGTATGTTTGTCCATAATTAAGAACTGTTATACAAAAACAATTTGTAAACTGTGGAAATTTGCAAGAATTTTTTCTATAAGGGAGTCTGTACATGACTCAGGTTTAAGAAACACTGTTCTAAGTGTTAGACAGTTTTCCCCCTATTTGGGGTACAAAACTGCCTCCCTGTAATTCGCACACACTTATCCTGGCTCTGCCCTCTGAAATCTAATCCTTCTTCTATACAAAGCCCTCTAAGGAGTATTTGAATGTAACAATTGCTCAATTTGGAGCTTTCTGTTTTACATTTTGAAGGGCCGAAACAGATTAATATAGGTTGAAGATATGTATAATTTCTGGAGACTGGTTATAACCCTTCCCTCCCCCTTTTCCACTAATTGTTACACACTAGGGTATTGAGAGCTGAGGGTAAGGTTTGCTTCTCTAACTTACCAACCCTCCCAAAAATGGAAACAAGGTCAGCCTGGCCTGACTTGCACTTAGTGAATTGACGTTGACTCTTCAGCCTTCTTGGATTTCTTTTCTGAACGTCCACAGTCATGTCCAGGAGGGGTTGAACTGAAGAGTTTATAGTTTCTGTAATATAGCCCTCTCCCATTTGAAACCTGGGACAATGTTTACCTATAAGCATTGTTCTGGAAACGGTAATCTTGTATGATTTCTCAAAGAGATCTGAGGGTGCTTTCTCGAGTAAATCCTCAGGGATTGTGTTCCAAGTACTATAGCTGGGGTTACCAGGGCCTCAGGTGAAACAATACATATGAAATATGTATTTATGTATAAATGTGTATATATAAAAATATATTTATATATAAACATATATGAAATATATATATAGTTTATTTATTTGCTTGTTTGTTTACAAGCTACTTACTCTACAGTAGTGGTGCTGACTGGTACTGTATGAGTGGTGCTGGCTAGAGAGGACTGTGTCCCTAATAACGAAAAGGTCATGGTGGCTCGTGCCTGTAATCCCAGCTACTCAGGAGGCTGAGGCAGGAGGATCCCCTGAGGCCAGGAGGTCAAGGCCAAGGGTGAGGAACCTGATGACCCTGTCTCTAATAAATATATAAATAAAAATAGCAGAGTTAAGGAGCCATTGCCTGGAATCTCTGATACTAGAGTTGAGGATGCTGCTTTGAGAGTTGAGGCCAAAGTATGCGACAGCTAAAGGTCCCGTGGAATTGGGAGAGGGGTGAGCTGATCGCTTAAACAGAAAATAAAAATGCTCTGTCAAGAGAACCCATATTTCTAGCCTGGAAGTTTACAGTGTATGTTAGGCCTCAAAATGAGGATCAAAGGTAAAGACTAAAGAAATGAAAGTCAGTGACTTGAAGAGTTGAGAGCAGGTTGGGGTGAGGTTTGAGGAAATGTTTCTTCAAGAAAGAAGCTGAGGACAGAGTATGTGGAAGGATAACCTGTCCTGGAGCACCATTTAATATGGGGCACTCAGTGGAGGGTGCAGGGTGTTTGGGGGCATATGCACGTGTGCATGCGCAACACAGAGTGGAACTGGAGGGAAAGCAATTTGCATGCGGGCTAACACTATACAAACTAGCCTTAAAAGAGGAGGAAAGGCCGGGCATGATGGCTCATGCCTATAATCCCAGCACTTGGGAGGCCAAGGCAGGTGGATCACCTGAGGTCAGGAGTTCGAGACCAGCCTGGTCCACATGGTGAAACCCCCGTCTTCGCTAAAAATACAAAAAATTAGCCAGGTGTGGTGGCAGGCACCTGTAGTTCCAGCTGCTCACAAGGGGCAGGAGAATTGCTTGAATCCGGGTGGCTGAGGTTGCAGTGAGCTGAGATCGTGCCATTGCATTCCAGCCTGGGCAACAAGAGGGTAACTCCTCTCAAAGAAAGAAGGAAAGAAGGAAGGAAGGAAGGAAGGAGGGAGGGAGGGAGGGAGGGAGGGAGGGAAAGAAGGAAGGAAGGAGGGAGGGAGGGAGAGAAAGAAGGAAGGAAGGAAGGAAGGAAGGAAGGAAGGAAGGAAGGAAGGAAGGGAGGGAGGGAGGGAGGCAAGGAAGGAAGGAAGGAAGGAAAGAAAGAAGGAAGGAAGGAAAGAAAGCCATTCCCACCTGCTACCTTTTCAGTAGTGTGATTTTGACTAATGTTTAGAATGAAGAATGAGGCTTTTAAGAGGAATCTGTTAATGTTGATGATCCAAAGCCAGGAGGTCATTCCTGCTGCTCATGAGTAAGACTATGTGAAAAAGTCAATGTCTCCCAAGGCCAGCCTTTGCTAATGCAGGGATAATGCTTAGATATGCTTCTGGTTACATGAAGACAAGCCTGCATAGTCTAACTATAACACAGGAGCATGGATCTTAGAGCCAGACAAGCCTGGATAAGAGTCCTTGTTCCAACATCTACTATAGCCATGTGACCTTGAGAACCTCTGTTCCAGGACTTCCTTCTCAGTCAAACAGGATGATAATAATACACTTAGCTCTTGGGGTGGTTGTGAGAATGATATGAGTTAATACATAAAGTACTTAAAGAATAGCCCATGGAAACTGTTAGGTTGTGTAAGAATTATTATTTTTTAATTTGGCAGTGCCTAACTACAAAGGAGGCTGGGAACATGAGTATGTGGCACAGAAGAATAGAATGATGGCAAGTGACTCAAGCCCAGCATCCCCTGGGGTTTCTCAGACCTGATTCCCTGGGAACAGGGACTCTCCACCTGGCATCTGCATCAGATTTGTGTCAGCAAGGAAGAAGGGGAAGGGCGGAAATGGTTGTAGGAGAAGCTGCAGACTGGTCTGCTACATACCTTGATTTATAGGTGGGGCACAGAGACACACGAAAGCCTCCTCCAGATGACACAGTTGCTTAGTGGTTAACCATAGCAAAATCCCAGGCTCTTGCTTCATTATTACTTCTTGGCACAAAATGATTGGATAGCTATCTATGTGCTTCTCAACTATCATGGCCCTGATGCAAAGTGTTGATACACAAAATTTATAGACCTTAAAAATTCTGAAGAGTAAAGTACAGCTACTGCATGATCACAGACCAGCAATTAAAGTGTCATCCTAAATAACAGAGCACATGTTGCATAGGTCACTTGCTCAGAATTCTCAGGGTGCATGATTCTCACTCATCTGTGCTGTGCTGCTTCGTTCGTAGGACTGGACTGGAAGACTTCCAATATCTTTAAAAACACAAGACATTGCCAGTCCCTGGTGCACAGCTCCTGCTTTTAGTATTTGGAATGAAAAGAGTTATTTCTTGCCAACTCACTCATTCCATTTTGAAACGACCTAAATATCCAATATTAGAATTAATTAAATTATGATTCTATTATGAAATATTGTGCAGAAATTAATCTCCTAAGTATAAAGACTGTGTAGCAACACGGAAGTGTTTGTGTTGTAATTAACGTTAAGTGAATAAAGCAGGAGAGCTGACACTCTGGGACCGCCCATGTCTCTCGGGGCTCTCAGGGTGTTCCAGCCAAGTTCCAGCTAACCACCCCCAGCTGTGGACACCTACACAGCTCAGGCACTGGCTCCCCCTTTCCTCCTCATGAACAGTCCTCAAACAATCACCGTGGGCAGTTAATGCATAGATGCCCCAGCTTCACCACTCCTAGAGTAGGATATTTGGAGGGGCAGGTTTAGCACCACATCCTCCAATTTCCTTGGGGAGTAAGCTTCCATCATTTAAGTGCCTTTTTTTTTTTTTTTTTTTTGAGACGGAGTCTCACTCTGTCACCCAGGCTGGAGTGCAGTGGCACCGTATCGGCTCACTGCAACCTCTGTCTCCTAGGTCCCAGCTACTCGGGCGGCTCTGTTCTCCTGCCTCAGCCGCCCGAGTAGCTGGGATTACAGATGCCTGCCACCACGCCCAGCTAATTTTTGTACTTTTAGTAGAGATGGGGTTTCACCATGTTGGCCAGGCTGGTCTCAAACTCCTGACCTCACGATCCGTCTCTACTAAAAATACAAAAATTAGCCGGGCATGGTGGCATGCGCCTGTAATCCCAGCTACTTGGGAGGCTGAGACAGGAGAATCGTTTGAACCCAGGAGGCAGAGGCTGCAGTGAGCCGAGATCATGCCACTGCATTTCAGCCTGGGCAACAAGAACGAAACTCCGTCTCAAAAAAAATAAAAAATAATAAAAAAATTAGGCTAGTCAGGTGAAGCAGTAGGAGTGGAAAAGGAACATAGAAATCTGAACTGGTAAACACCACTGCACTTGGACCAGCCTGACCGATATTTTTAAGAAAACAATAAAAGCATCTACACTCCAAATCCACATGCACAGGAGGCTGAAAAGAGAAATGAGAAATAGCTGTGGAAGAAATGGGCTATTCCAGAATGGTCTGTTATAAGGAAGCAAGCGGGGAGAAGAGGGACAGTGAAGTTTCTGGAGCCAGGCAGGAGTAGGGGACATAACCTTGTAGAAACCAGACCTCAATCTTGTCTACATCTAAAATCCACATAAATCCAAAGTTTACATTGTTTAGTGCCCTGAAGTACAGAAATAACCTGTTTTTTTCAGCACAAACTGTATAAATGCAAAGATATGATGCATTCCTTCCAATTTTTTCCTAAACTCCAAATACCTAAGCATTTCCTCTGGAAAATTCCTTTGCACATAAGTGAAATCATTTCTGTTGTAAAATTATGATCTGTGGTTTTATATGATCAGAGCTTCTTTTATTTTACTGATCTATTTTCCACATAAAGCCTATTTATAATCTGAAGAGGACAGTTTAGTTCTCCTGCCTCTTGGAACATTATAACAGGCTGTAGAAGCTAACATATTGCTTTATTGTTCCATCATTTTCCTCTTTAGAACTTTTGACTAAAAAGAAAATACATGCACACACAGCTAGTTCTATTGCAAGCACAAAACCAAAGCCTAAACATAATCTAGGTGTAAAGCCAAACCAGACATACAGTTTTGGAGGTAAAGTACTGTACTCAGCAATGCTACTTTTTAAAATGGGGAGGAGTGGAAAGTAAATGCATTCAAGAGGATAAACAGTTTTCTTTGAAAGGCTAATTAACTCAACAAGTTTTTCTTCTCTAGTAGGCAAAGAGTGGGTGGAGTAACTTTCCAGTAAAATGAACCAGTAAAGCGAAGAAGGAAAATATGCTCTTTACTTTCCACGCTCTTTTCATCACAGCAGGACTGATACGGGTTGTATGGTAGTGAGAGTCATGTTTTTAGAGCTAGAGAAATCGAGGTTGAAACCCTGATCCAGCCACTCGTGGGCTGTAAGATCTTACGTGACTTACTTAACTTCTCCGTGCCTGTGTTTCTTCCTCTGTAAAATAGACAAAGAGTTTTTCACAATATCAAAGGATGCAAAGCAACTAAAACACCCGTCAACAGACGGTATGGAAATTCGATTTCACAGCAGAGGAAATCAATGAACTTCAGCTACATGTGATAAATAGATGGGTGTAAGGAATACAACGCTGAGTCAACAGATAAATAAGTAAGTCCAAAATAACTGAAACAATAAAGTATTTAGGCATACAGTAGAAAAAAATGAGGAACTACAAGATGCTGTAAGGTGGTTGCACTTGGGAAGAGGAAGGGAGCAGAGTGGGAGGATCCTCTGTGCGGATGCAGGTTACCGTTCATGTTCTAGTTCTGGGGTTGGGCAGTCGGTTCATTTTATTATTTAAAATATGAAGAAATGAATAAAAGATGAATGAGAGAGGACCATGCTTGGAACAATGATAGTGTGGCCTGAACCCAGGATTATGATGAACCCAAAGCTGTTGCATCTGAAGTTGGGGGAAAAAAGGTGAAATTGGCAAGATTATGCCTACTTCATAGAGCTGTCACAATAATTAAATGAGAAAAACACAGGGCGTTGAATATAGATGTTATCTCAATTGCTCTCAGTTGACTAGATGTCATCTCAATTGCTATTTCACAAAATTATAGTTTTAGATTATTTCAGATCTTTGCAATATCTCATACTTAGCGTGTATTAATTTAAAACTACTAAAATTAGTTATAAAACTGTCCATTTAGTCAGCTCAGTTCTACACATATTACAGATGACTAAAGCAGATCCTTGAATTCAACCATTTACTTTGTTTGTTTTTCAATAGAGACAGGGTCTCATTCTGTAGCCCAGACTGGACTGCAGTGGCACCATCATGCCTCACTGCAGCCTTGAACTCCTGGACTCAAGCTATCCTCCCACCTCAGCCTCCTGAGTAGCTGGGACTACAGGTTCATGCTACCACGCCGGGCTAATATTTCTATTTTTGGTAGAGATAGGATCTCATTTTGTTGCTCAGGCTAGTTTCGAACTCCTGGCTTCAAGCAATCCTCTCGCCTCGGCCTCCCAAAGTGCAGTCTTTCATTTTTGAGGGCCTGCCATCTGTCAGGTGTTGTGTTGAGTCCTGGAGACTGTAGTAAGTAGCAGGTCTGGTCTTTGCTGTTGTGGAGTACATGGCTGGAGAAGGAGTGGACCAGTAATTACCTACTTTTCAGGTGGTTATGGCTATGAAGGAGAGGGACATGCTGCTGCATGTGACCTGGCATGGCTAACCCACAGAGAAGCAGCGTAGCATGGTGGGGGTAGAATGAGGGTTTGGCACAGACAGACACCGGTCACTAAAGGGCCACAGTCCTGGGCAAGTAACTGGTCTCAGGGCCATGATGAAGAGTAAACAAATTAGCATGCATCAAGCATTGAAGAGTTCCTGGCATATAACAGGCATGACGTTCATGTTATAAAGAAAGCAAACATGCATATATATAAGGGGCAAGTCTCCAGTTGCATTTTTATACACTGCCCAGAGAGACTTCTAATCTGTAAAAGGGGGCTTTTCATACCTCCTCCTATGGTGTGCAGAAGCACTGAATGAGAAAGTGTGTGTGAAGTGCAGGGCATAACATGACATTCACAAGGACATTATTATTGCTGTTACCTTCAAAACGATCTTAGGGAACGAATAGCTATTCTTTAATATTCAATGCAAGGAAATGGTGTTGAATGCCCTCAGCTGCATGGATGTCACGTGGCCTGCAGGACTGTGAGCAGAAAGCTATGAGCCTTCACCTTCACTCCCTCATCCCCAGCCCCGTGCACACATAAAACCACTGAGCACATACCCCTTCCTGGCTCCAGGCCTGACCTGTGGCAGGACACATTTTTGACTGTTTAGGATGGACATAAGCACAAGGGCATGATCACCCCACAGCCAGAGGCCCCAGGTCTCCACAACCTTCCCTTCTCTCCCACTTCCAATCCCACCCCTAAAAGGCCATCAAGGAACAATTTGACTTGGTGCATGCACAAACTGGAAAAGTATCATCTCGTAATGTAAGAGCAGCAATACTCCAAGTATTATGGTAGAAGTGATTAGCGTAATGGTCCCCAAATTATTATATGCAATGGAATTGACAGAGACATTTGGCTATAATCACTGAGATGCTTTTTATTCAATAAGCGCTCCTTAAACATCATGGGTACCTATGCAGACACTGTATAAAGAGGTATTGGCTTTCGCTTATCACTTGGCATAAACACACTTATAATAAGCTTATGAGATTATTCATCATAAGCATTTAAACACGCTTCTCTGCTTCTGCGCCACACATAGTTGATTCTCTGAGGGAAATGAAGCATTAACATATGGAAGGTGAATTCTTAACCACGGCAGAGTGATGATCCTTGACTCCTAAATTCAACGCGAAAATATTTTATTCTTGGCTCGGGAGCTGAGAAGGAGTTTGGCTAGGGCTGTACTCTCAGACAAGTTAAGAACAAGTTGGGATTGCTTCTTCTCCATTACTGTGAGAAGGTGTTAGATAAGGGTGCAAACGGGTGTAAACTTTTTGCAATCACCCTTTGTATAAAAGGCAAAGCAAATGTTTTTAGAGTAAAGAATGACTGAAGTTTTTTGTTTGTTTGTTTGTTTGTTTTGAAAGGGAGTCTCGCTCAGTCACGCAGGCTGGAGTGTGGTGGCGTGATCTCAGATCACTGCAACCTCCGCCTCCCGGGCTCAAGCAATTCTCCTGCCTCAGCCTCCCAAGTAGCTGGGACTACAGGTGCCCGCCACCACACCTGGCTAATTTTTGTATTTTTAGTAGAGACGGGGTTTCACCACGTTAGTCAGGATGGTCTCAAACTCCTGACCTCAGGTGATCCACCTGCCTCAGCCTCCCAAAGTGCTGGGATTACAGGCATGAGTCACTGTACCCAGCTGATGATTGAAGTTTTTAACCCTCTAGCTCTAGAAGTGCTCAGCAAGGACCCCACTATTTCATGGCTCTCAGGGCAGGGGCCCCAGGGTGTCCCACCTTCACCTCCAAGTCACCTGGATCTAAGCCTAGCAAGGACACAAAGCTTTCTACATCTCTGCTCCACTTGGTCCCACCTTGATTTTGACGTAAAAATAAACAATGGATTATCTTCCTTCTCTCATCCCATATCACCTTAGCCCTCTTAACATACACAGAGACTACAATATTTGGAATTACTGAGTCCCTTCATTGAAACCTGTGCTGTCATATTAGACCATGTTAATCTTTCCTCTTTCTCCTTCCGGTGGCCTCAGAAGAGAACAGAGCCTGGCAGCTGTGAAGGTGATGGGAGGCACTGGCTGCGGGGCAGGGGAGTGGGCTCTGTGGCCGCTTCCCCACTCCTCCTTGGGGCCTGGGGCCTTGCCACTAAAGGTGATGGGCTCCACCTAGGTCACCTCTAAAGCCCCTGCCAAAGGGCCAAATTCACAAGCCACCCAGGCCTGTGGCTGTCTGCAGGGTGCATATTTTGTAGGAGGGGAGGAATTCCACAGACTTGGTATCTAAGTCAGCCCAACTCCCAGGCTCCATTGCCCTCCAAGGTAGAAACCTGAACCCTGCCAATACAAGCAACTTAGTCCCTTCCAGTTTGAACTCTGTCGTTTTGGAGCAGGCCCCCGTCAATTCAGGCCCCTCCCTTTCTCCTTCTTTCAGGTGGGATCAGGGCTGACAATGTGGGGGCAAGTCTGTTTCTGTTCTGTGGTTGCTGTTGTCTTCAAAGAGCTGGACCTCACCTCCCAGGCCCAGTGTGCTGCCCTCAATCCCTGCTGATGGCCAGGCTTCCCCCTGGTTGTAGTGCCCTGCATGTGGCATCCCCGTGGCTGGCCTCTCAGCCACTTATATGCGTCCTAGGTAGGGGCAGGTGGCGCCGGCACACTGCAGAAGAGAAGCCTCCTTTGGAATCACACTGACTGCAGGCCCAATCACGGTGCCCTGAGGCCTATTGCTGTGGGTCCTCCGTCCTACTCAGGTGCCGAACCTGAAGGTAGATGTCAGACGTTGAAATCAGCAGAGTTCCCTTGCCCCCTCACAAGGTGTGCAATGGGGGAGTGGCTCGCTTCTCCAGTGCCCCGCTGCTCAAACCTCTAGGCGAGCATACAGACGGGCAGGCTGTGGAGGCTCCAACCCCACAGCAGTGTGTAGGGATCAATGTTTACAGACCCAGTGGGCGTGTATTACCGGGTGCTCTTTTCGTTTAGCTGTCCGTAGGCGGCTTGTGTTAGTCAGCTCAGTTAGACCCCTGCCTTATCGCAACAACAGAGGGCTTTCTGTATCCTGCTGTTCCCGCCTTGGTGCTGGAGAATGCGTGCAAGGTTTTATGGAGTGGAAGGAGCTCTCAACAGATGGGGGAGCCAGAAGGGAGATGGTTTTCCCCTGGAGTGGGGCCACTCAGCAGCCTGGGCTCTCCTCCAACTGCCCCAGCCAAACTCGCTGTCGTTCTGCCGGTTGGTGGCCTGCTGGTGCCTGTCCATGCGTTCCTCTCCGTGTCCAGCCACCTGTGTGTGCCTCCACTGACGTGTTCCTCTCCACTTCCGAAGGCACCTGTGTCTGCCTGCTAGGGTCTCCAGGGTGTTTTTACAGGCACAGGATGGGGGTGTGGCAGGGCAGGGTGGTCTTGGGAAATGCAACATTTTGGCAGGAAATGCCTGTCCTCACCTAGGTCCGTGGGGGTGGAGCCCTAGCCAGGGACCATGCCCTACTCTACCCAGCACTTCCCTTCCCCGCTTCCATATCATTTAAAGGGACCACGCTCTTCCCTTCCCAGCACTTCCGTTCGGTATCAACGTGACGTCCTCCAAACTCATCTGGGATCTGTATTAAGGCCTTTTCTTCAAAGACACTGCACTTTTCTCAGGGGCTTACGGCATCTGAACACTATCCCCATATCCTTCAATTCTCCTCTTCCCCATTACTGGCCCCATTCAACTCAGTTTGGCTAGAAAGCAGCTCTTATGATATCCTGAATCCCCCCTGGCCAGGCAAGGTGGCTCACACTTGTAATCCCAGCATTTTGGGAGGCTGAGGCTGAAGGAATGCTTGAGGCCAGAAGTTCAAGACCAGCCTGAGCAACATAGTGAGAGCTTCTCTCTATTTTTTAAAAAATTATGAAAAAGAAAAAGTAATCCTCTCCCTCCTGATTTGCTTACAGAATAATTTGTTTATGGAATACTATAAGCAATGAGGGTGAGGGACCCATTTGGGAATAGGTAAGCCTAGTTCATTCTCCAAAGAATTTGCATAAAAAGAAAGATGAATATATACACAATTTATGGAGATATTTACAAAGAAACATTAGTTATATTGAACTCCAAGTGCTCAGAGATACAAATGAGACAATGGGTGGAATTAATCTGGGTTGCAAATTGCAATCCAGAGGGAGGGAGGAGAGGAAAGGAGAGATTCACAGCAGCAGTGGAAGAGAAAGGAGTCCCAGGTCTAGAAGTGGGTTTAGGTGAATGTCCAGGGGTTGCTGGAAGTTCAAAGCAAAGCATGTGGATTTGAGACTGTAGAGCGGGGTGGGAGGCACTGAAAAATCTTTTTTTTTTTTTTTTTTTTTTGATACAGAGTCACACTCTGTCAGCCAGGCTGGAGTGCAGTGACACTGTCATGGCTCCCTGCAGCCTTGACCTCCCAGATTTAAGCGATCCTTCCACCTCAGCCTCCTGAGTAGCTGGGACCACAGGTACATGCCACCACGCTTGGCTAATTTCTTTTTTCTTTTTTCTTTTTTTTTTTTTTTTTGTAGAATTTGCGGTGGGGGAGGTGGTCCCTGTATGTTGCCCAGGCTGGTCTTGAACTCCTGAACACAAGTGATGCTCCCACCTCCGTCTTCCAAAGTATTAGGATTATGGGTGTGAGCCACTGCACCTGGCCTAGTGAGCACTCTTGATCAGAACCAAGCTGCCCAAGGAGGGTGTAGGTAAAGAGGGAGACAGTGGGTTAGCAGCCAGAAGAAAAATCCCAGCAGGACAGCACTGACTTTGATTTGATAAGATGATTCCGAAGGTACCCAGCGGAGTGGAGTAACATACTCAAGCAGGAGAAATGGCTGCAGCTCATTCAACACCAGCCTCTAGTGGAGATTGGGGGTAGATATAAAGAACAATGTTGCAAACTGCAAAGCCTAGAGGCCTGGTCATGAGATGTGGATGGGATTCTGGGGAAGGGAGGGATATGCTCAGCTGTCAGGCAGGCTGCGGAGAAGGAAGCTGCTGTGTTTGGCAGCTGACGGGGTGTGATGAAAACTGGAGAGGCGGCATGGATTACCGAGGCTGCAGGCTTGCGGAAGCGGTGGGGACTGGAAAAGCTCACCAGGACAGAGAAGTTGGGCAACAGGCAAGGCTGGTTGAGGGAAGGGTGGGGAGTTTGAGGTCTCAGACCTATTTGTATTTGGTTGGCAATGTCCTGCAGCCCTTGGTACGTGACTTACAGAAGAGGGAAGGCCGGGATGTGTCTTGGGCTAGGACGGTGGTGGGAGGCAGTTCTAGGCCATGCAAAGTACATGGAGGAGCCCAGAGCTGTTCTCTATCCAACAAGAAAGACAAGCACTCCCCTTAGCAATGTGTAAGTCAGCAAAGGACCTTCTCAGTTCTCTGTCTCTCCATCTCTGAGCTTGGAAAGTTAAGAACACAGAGCTGGGACACCACTGTCTCAGCTCACATTCGTTTTATGTATAATGTGACATTTGCCTTTAAATTATCTTTAAAGCACTGACAAAGTAGCATAGTTTACTCACCTGAAAAGAGTTTGGGATTTGGAGAATCACAAACTTGGATTAAAATCCTAGGTCTAGAAAGAAAATGTGGTCTATCCATACAATGGAGTATAATTCAGCCTTAAAAAAACAGGAAACTCTGACCTGTGCTATAACATGGATGGATCTTGTGGATGTTATGCTGAGTGAAATAAGCGAGTCACAGAAAGACAAATGCTGCATGATTCCACTTAGGCAAGGTACCTAGGGCAATCCAATTCATGGAAACATAAAGTAGAATGGTGGTTGCCAGGAACTGGGGAAAAAAAGGAAGGAGGAGTTGTGGTTTAATGGTACAGTTTCAGTTTTGCAAGACGAAAAAGTTCTGGCAATTGTTGCACAATGTGCATATAGTTAACACCGTTGTATTGTACCCTTGAAAACAGTTAAGATGGTACATTTTATGTTAGATGATTCTACCTCAGTTAAAAAAAAATCCAACATCTAGTCCTAGTGACTGTGTGGCTTTGACTTTGCACAAGTCACCTCATTTCTTGGGGTCTCAGTTTCTTCATCTGTAAGATGGGTATAAAATACCCACTCATAAAGATATTCTGAGGATGAAATGAAAGCATGTATGTGACGCTTCCAACGTACCATCGCACATAAAAAGTGTTTGCATTTTAGTCCAATTAAACGTGCTACATTTAATTCCACTATCATCAAAACCTAAATGGTTCCTTTTTAAGAACCCAGACGCTTTTAAGATACAGCAATGTGTCTCAGTGCAGCCCACACAATACTGAGGATAAAATGGTTAACAGCAACGCCCTGAGCTGCTACACCCAGAGGATTTGTAATAGGGCTACACAAGAAGTGGCCCAGCATTTCTTTTGTTGTCATTGTTTCCAAGACAGGGTCTCGCCATGTTGCAGCTGGCCTCAAGCTCCTTGGCTCAAGCCCCAGGCTCCCAGGTGTCCGGGACTACAGGTACCTGCCACCATGCCTGGTTCTGCATTCCTGTTTTTGATGGGAGAGGGGTCCCATATAAAAAGGTCACTCTTCTTGTCGAAAGAAGCTGAACATATTCCCTCCGACCACACGAATTAGGAAGAAATCAAATACAAGTAGCCAGAACTTTGGGTTCTCAGATAGGATAGGCCTCAAAAATATGGAGAAGCTTTTTGCAAAAAGTAGACGCCACAAACAACAAGCATTTTGGTTAACCCCAAGGGAAGGAGAAACAAATCTTCTCAGGAATATGATGGCTAAATATTTGATGGTCAAAGTGAAATCTGAATAAGTTCCGGTGTAGAGACAGAGGCCTTACCAGAGAGGTAGAACCAGATAATTGTGGAATATGCTTAGCAGAATCACTAGAACTTGGAGACCCAAGATGAAGAGGAATTCAACCAAGACTGGAACAGAGAACATTTCCTTAGCCATTCCAGGCTGAGTTTTTCGTATTCTTTAGTGAGAAGAATTTGGGAGTTTATGCCAAAATGCCTTTCTATACCATGTGTGGTTTGTTGCATAAAATTAGAAGTTAACAGGAAATGAACTGGATTGGTCTTATTTCATAGCATGGGTTCAAACCCTCTCGATACCTCCTTTTGTTATCTTCATAAAGTCCTGGGTTAAGGACAGCCTCCAGCTATTATTGTAGCAAGATACCTGTGCAGGGTGGACCCCTTCATGATTGCAGTTCAAATCCTGGTGCCCGGAGTTTCCAGGTAAGCAGCAACCCTCATACAATGTTGTCTGGGTGTGCGGCATGTGTAACAATAGTGCACCACACCCAGAAAGACAATATGCCAAAATATTAAAATATCCTACCCAGCCACTGTGTCACGTAGAACACGCATGGCCCAACACAAGCCAGTCCCTCTTAAAATATCAGGGTCGTTGACAGGGTCACTCACAGGCTGACTTAATACTTGCACATTGCTCTCAACTTTCTTAGGCTGTTTACTTAAGCTGTCTCAGGCTTCCTCTCCGCCTTGGTTAACAACATGGCGGTGGGGTTTGGCATCAGGCAGAACTGAGTTGGAATTCCATCTCTATCCCCTCTAATGACTGTGCAAGCTGATCACGTTACTCAACCTTGCTGAGTTCTTCAGAATTCTGCATCCATGCAGCCATAACAGAAGAACAAGATCACATCCTTTGCAGCAACATGGATGGAGCTGGAGGCCGTTATCCTAAGTGAACTAATGCAGAAACAGTAAGCCAAAAATCACATCTTCTCACTTGTAAGTGGGAGGTAAACATTGAGTACACACGGACACAAAAATGAGATCAATAGACACTGGGGATTCCAAAATGGGAGATGGAGAGAGGGGATTAAGGGTTGAAAAATTACCTGTTGGGTACTATGCTCATTACTTGGGTAGTGGGATCGTTAGAAGCCTAAACCTCAGCGTCATGTAATATCCTCACGTAAGAAATCTGCACATGTACCCCCTGGATCTAAAGTAAAATTAAAAGAGAAAAGAAACGAAAAAAAAGAATTCCGGATCCTTAGAGAGAATTTAAGAAGCTACCCCAGGTTCAGGGGGAGAAGATACAGGACACAGCCGAAGGTCACCTGGTCCACATGAGCTCCACCCTAAATGCCAACTGCCGCCTCTCACCTCTTCCCTGTGTCACCCTCTCTCTCACTGCCCCCGTTTCTGATTCTTGCTTCATTCTCTTATCCCAGGAACCTGCTCCTAGGCCTTGACCTCTTTCCTCGATGAGCTCTTTCATTCCCAGAGACTCCTATGTTCACAGAATCTCTGATAACGTCCTTCATGCTCACAAAGATTTCATCTTCCTTTACACACACTCTCCCTTAACTATGTTTCTCCCTTTATTAAAATAAAAAACGGACTGGCCCTTCAATTTCACGCTTGTCCAAGATGTCCTAAATGGATGTAAGAGGGCTGTTAACTTTTCAATGTTCTCTGATCTCACTCTTATAAGGACGTGTATCTTTTTCTTATCATTAAGGTATCTGGTCTATAGGGCAGGGTCTTGTGTTTTGTGTTCCCATCCCCTGTGTGTGTGAGAGAGAAGGCACGTGTTTTCTCGAACGTGTCTGTTTTTCTGTCTGGGATGCCAGCACCACGTTGTAATCTGGATCCCATATCTCACTTGCCTTCGAGGCCCAGCAGGACAGCTGAGTCCCTACGTGCACTCGGCCAGCTGCGCCTTCCACTTCGGCATCCTGCTTGGGAACTTTCTCCTACGTAGATGCTGCTAATTAACTCGACCTAAACCCCGGTTTCCACAGCTACGTGTTCAAATGAAAGGGCCGTGGAGACATCGAGGATCTCCCTGCTTCCTGCAGAGGAAGATCAATTTCTCCTTCCTCCTTTAATTTGCAACCGACTTCCTCCAGGAAGCGGGCGTTCCTCAGGAGATGTCAGAAGTAGTGGTTACATATTGGGTCTCTTACATGAGAAGTTGCAGGGTTTTAAGGAGTGTTGAAAACCAGGCACTTTCCCCTGGGTCTTGCCCATACAATCACATCTGGCTCACATCAACTCCTGCTAACTTAACACAGGTCTCCGTGGTTTCCCCATCCTTACCGTCCAGGGCCAAGCCGTCTGCAAAGCTTGTTTGTTCTCTTTCATGCTCAAAACAAAAGCACGTCCCTGCTTTTGTCCCGGGCCTGCCCTCATGTTTAGAAATCACAAGGTGGGTTGTTGGTCTCCGGGGGTCACTCCTGGTGAAATGATGAGGGTGGCTGAGGAGGGTTTTATAAATGAGATTTGATCAAAACCAGGGTTGAGCCCCCCTGCAGCAAACCCCTGAGGCCAGGAGTTCAAAACAAGCCTGACCAACATGGCAAAAGCCCATCTCCACCAAAAATACAAAAACTAGCCGGTGTGTGGTTGCAGGGGCCTGTAATCCCAGCTACTCGGGAGGCTGAGGCAGGAGAATCGCTTGAACCCAGGAGGCAGAGGTTGCAGTGAGCCAAGATGGTGCCTCTGCACTCCAGCCTGGGTGACAGAGTGAGACTCTGTCTAAAAAAAAAAAAAAAATGACATAGTCATTGTCCAAATCAGGAACCTCCTGAGAACCCAGAGAGTTGGAGCAGGACTGTCTGGCACAAGGAAAGGTTTGAAATTAAGAATCTTCTGAGCTGTGTTTAATAGCCATTCATGTATTGGATGATTTAGACCTTGGTTTCCCATCGGCAAAAATGGGAGTTATCATAGGATGGCTGCCAGGTTTAAATAAGAAATTTAAAGATGTCAGTGAAAAGAACTACATGGATTATTGCTACAATGATGATAAGTAATATAATACAGGTAATATCCCTTTTGTGAGGATATCTATTCCTCACAAAATTTCTGAGGTGGGTACTATGATTCTCCCTGGTTGACAGAAAAGGGCTCAAAGGTTTAGGGAAGTGGCAGTAAAGGGAGACAGGAATGCTGCCCGCTTGGCCTGGTTCTAGACATTTGCCCTCAACCAACACACTAGTAGTGATAGTTACCTCCGTATTGGTAATGGAGGTAACTAGTATTGGTAACTAGTAGTGATGGTTATCTCCAATTGGTAATAATTGGATTAATATTTGGATTAATTAATAATTGGATTAATAATTGGTAATTATTAATTACCAATTATTACCAATTATTATTACTAATAATTGGTTTCTTACCAGTATTCCAATTTAGTAATAATTGGCAATTAGTGCAATGTATACTTTTTATAAATGATAAGTTACAAATGAAATTCATGTTCATTGCAAAACAAAAAAACTCAGACTACAGAAATATTTTAAGTATTTAAAGTAAAAAGTGGTAGGCCCACCCCCAAGAAGGGTGTCGGCTGTTTGATGAACATCCATTCAGACTTTTTTTGATGCCTGCACACTGAGGGCTGTTTGTTTTCACAAAAGTTAAGTCATACTCTATGCATTGTTCTGCACGACAGTTACATCTTTTTTTTAGATGAAAGCAATGTGGGGTAGTGGCTAAGCGCAGGCTTTGCATCTGAGCTGTGTTTAAGTCTCCAACTCCTTCTAGTAGAGCTGCATATCCTTGGGCAAATTACTTAACTTCTCTAAGTCTCATCTTTAAAGTGGGTCTCATGTAAGAAGACATAATCATGGGCAACAAGCATATGAAAAACTGCTCCACATCACTGATCATTAGAGAAATGCAAATCAAAACCATGGTGAGATACCGTCTCACACCAGTCAGAAAGGCTACTATTAAAAACTCCAAAAATAGTAGAGATTACAGTGAAAAGAAAGCACTTATACAGCTGGTGGGAATGTAAATTAGTTCAGCCACTGTGGAGAGCAGTTTGGAGATTTCTCAAAGAATTAAAACGGAACTACAATTTGACCTGGCAATCCCATTACTGGGTATATATATACTCAAAGGCATATAAATCACTCATCACTCATGAGGTCAGGAGTTCAAGACCAGCCTGACCAACATGTTGAAACCACGGCTCTACTAAAAATACAAAAATTAGCTGGGCGTGGTGGCTCATGCCTGTAATCCCAGCACTTTGGGAGGCCAAGGGAGGCAGATCACCTGAGGTCAGGAGTTCGAGACCGACCTGGCCAATCCCACCTCTACTAAAAATACAAAAATTAGCTGGGTATGGTGGTACGCACCTGTAGTCCCAGCTACTTGGGAGGCTGAGGTGGGAGAATCGCTTGAACCCGGGAGGTGGAGGTTGCAGTGAGCTGAGATTGCACCACTGCACTCCAGCCTGGGCAACAGAGCGAGACTGCATCCCCGCCCCCCCCCAAAAATTATAGTCCTACTACCTTAAAATATACATATACTTTATATATAAGTATACATATATTCCTATATCTTTTATATATATATATATATATTTACTGGTATCTAGTGTAGATGGATTTTTTCCTACAATAGACTTTATTTATTTATTTATTTATTTATTTACTTATTTATTTTTGAGACAGGGTCTCTCATTCTGTCGCCCAGGCTGGAATGCAGTGGTGCGATCTCGGCTCACTGCAACCTCCGCCTCTTGAGTTCAAGTGATTCTCCTGCCTCAGCCTCTTGAGTAAGTGGGATTCCAGGCGCCCATCATGCCCAGTTAATTTTTGTATTTTTTGGTAGAGATGGCCTTTTGCCATGTTGGCCTGGCTGGTCTCGAACTCCTGACCTTGGGTGATCCACCCACCTCGGCCTCCCAAAGTGCTGAGATTACAGATGCGAGCCACTATGCCCAGCCTATAATAGACTTTAAAATACATAATTATATCCAATATTATAATTCCATATACCTTTTCATTAGTGAAGAAATTATATATATGCACTGAAAGAGTGCACATATATAACCTGGCATGGTCATAAGAAGTCATTTCCAGGGCCCTCTTCCGTATACAGCTTTCATCACCGGAGCATCAAGCAGTACCCGTCAGGTGTATTCTCAGCCCCCCAAGTGTTTGCTATTCTTGTTTTATACATCCAGTTCCTCTGTTGCCCAAACCTACCCTCGTCCAGAGGCTCCCTGTCCACCCCATTCAGAATCTGATGGCTGAAACTACGTCACTGGGGAAGCTATTCTAAGATGTGAATTAATTCAGTTAGAGCATGTGCGGGCCCCAGTGTGAGACATTAGGGGCACAACCTTGAGCCAGGCAGACATGGTCTCATAGAGGGATTGGCTTCAGGCTAACATCTCAGCAGCTACGAGGACCCTGCTGCTCTCAGCTAAGTGCAGTTCCTTATAAAGTTGTCCACAGTGGGGAGGGTACATTCGTTTAAACTCTTTTTGTTACATTGATTTATTTTCTCCTTTGGATTGAAATAACTCAACGGGAAAATGAAGAAAGGCATTGACTGGGATGAGGAAAGAAGGAAAGAGAGTCATTTCCACATGTGACTATGAAGCAGATTGTAGTAATTTGTCTTCCATAGTGAAACCCCTACTTAAGCTCATTATAAAACCCCTGGGAAAAAAAAAAAAGAGCACATGCAACAGGCAACAGTGGCCACCTGCAAATGGGGATACAAGTGGCTGGGGAGAGGATTCACCTTGAATACCACATTCACACACTACTTCTCAAAGAAAAACTGCATCGCTGAAAACAATCTGTCCTTTAATACCAGTAACTACTCTCCATTGTCACTTCTCTGGGATAGGCGCTAAGTTTATCTGTGTTTTCTCGTTTGGCTTATTTATGCATTTACCTGGTAATGACACTTGTATAAATAAACAGATAGTTCTTGACCTCTGGAAGCATACTGATAAATCAGCCCACAGACATGCGGAGGAACCAAGGGCAAACAGCAGACAATTCACTTGGTGCCAGCCACAAGGAAGGTGTATTTGAGGGAACGCATCGTGGGTGGAACATACTTAGTCAGGGTGGGGTCACAGGGAAATCACCTTTCTTACCGAAGAGATTCCAGGGAAGACAGGAAGATTGTGGAGGTGGTTTCAATGGCCAAGGAGACATTTCTGAAGTATGCGGGAGGAATGCTGGTGCAGACACAGGTGTAGCCTCAGAGGTGACTTAGTCAGAACACTGCCACAGCTGACCAGGGGCTCATCACATGGAGATCCCACAATGACAACAAGAGAACGTTTGATTCGAGGTTTGAAGGAATGGAGGGAACACGTCTTGAAGGTGTCCGGGAGCGTAATGTTCAAGTGTGGAAGCAGGCATTGCAAAGGCTCTGGGGCAGAAATGTGCTTGACATATTCAGGAGACGGTAAAGAAGCTGCTGTGGCTGAAGCAGAGGGAACTATACTACTCTCTAATCCAAACCGTAAGCTCCTTGAGGTCAGAGACCATGTCTGCCTGGCTCAAGGTTGTGCCCCTAATGTCTCACACTGGGGCCCACACATGCTCTAACTGAATTAATTCACATCTTAGACCCACTGATGTCGTTTCAGCCATCAGATTCTGAATGGGGTGGACAGGGAGCCTCTGGACAAGGGTAGGTTTGGGCAACAGAGGAACTGGATGTGTAAAACAAGAATAGCAAACACTTGGGGGGTTGAGAATAAACCTGACGGGTACTGCTTGATGCTCCGGTGATCAAAGCTGCATACGGAAGAGGGCTCTGGAAATGACTTCTTATAACCATGCCAGGGCGTATACACGCACTCTTTCAGGTGACTAATGACTTCATATGAGATAAAAACAACATCCTCTACTTACTCTGTGCCTAATACTTCACTAAATGTTTTAGCTGAATTAGCTTTACATGATTGTTACGGAGATTAAATGGGCTATCTCCATTTTACAGATGAACAAGCTGACTTTTAGACTTGCCTGAGGTCACACAAGCAATGGCAGAGACAAGTAAGAAGCCTGGGCAGTGTGATTCTAAAGCCTTTACCCTTAAACCCTGTTCCATAATTGCCTCTCTCCTCTTCCTGTCCCACGGGGGTGGGATGGTCTTACTGTAGTGGTATGGACACGCCAGTGAATGAAGGTACAGAGAGTAAACCTTAACTCTCAGATTGGACTCCCACTTCAGTGTATTTTTGAATCAAATGATGGCAACCGCCCCCCATGTTTGTCTTCTGGCTTGAGGTCTAGTCCTCAGAAATGAGGGCAAGAAGCAGCTACAAGGAAAGGCAAGTGTTTATCAAGGAATCTATGACCTTGAGGCTTGAAATTGACTGAGAAAAGTACCCCTGACTAGGAGGGAGCCTGGTGATCAACGGAAGTAATGCCTAACAAGGGAACGCCTGGATGTTTTTCATGGAAAATGGCAGCACAGTCCTGGAAAATCCCTGTCATGCCCTATCTCTCCAAGACACAGATGAGATGAGATGTGTAGTATTCCCACTGGGACAAGCACTGACAGGAAATTAGGGTGGCAGGGAGGGCAGGAGCACCCACCTAAAGGATCAAGATATGCCTCCAGAATCAACAGCCATTGATTCATTAACTTACAAGTAAGAACACAATGGAGATGTTTTGGCTGTTGACACATGGCCCTGCCACTGAGGCCCAGCAATGTCAATTAGGAAGGAAACGGTTGAATGCAAGTTCTTTAGGTTGTCCGTGTGACCTCTAACACAGTCACAGGCCTATTCAAAGGGTGTGTGGAACTAACAGTAAGATGACTAACTCAAACCCGGACAGTGGCTAAGAGTGGTGAGTTCCCTGAGAAGTCCTTTAAAAGGAAGAATGTGGGCTTTTCCACCTCTATCTACTTCCCTCTGGAGAGTCTTTAAAGAAATCAAAGAGACTGAAGACAGGAAGTAACCTTTATCCTGTGATCTCACCACATCCCACTTGGTGCTTTAGTGCCAAACAGGGGCCTCTTCCCTGATGTGATAAGAAGAGCTGCTTTCTTCAAGATCTGAGTGGTCCTTGGCGCTTATGGCAGTCTTGTCAGCAGGATGTTGGCCGCGGGATCAGGGGCTGAATCCTAATCTCTGGGAAAGCCCTGTGGATAAAACCATGAAGAGCTGACATGAATGCAAAACAATGAATGAACCCATTCCCCAGATTAAAGGAAAATGGGAGATGAATGGAAGATGCTTGGGCCAGTTCCTTACAGTATCGCAAAAGACTTTAACACCAGGCTAGATCGACTTCCTGCCCTTTAATTTCGCTTCTGAATTTTCTGTGAGAACACAGACATCTTTATCAGGATAGACAATACATGCGCTTCATTCCTCAAAGGAGGGGAAGCGCACTGAAACACATCGGGATGAAAACAAAACACACCAGGGCAAGCGACATTGAGGAAAACCACAAAACATCTGCCACCATCTGGTCTAAAGGCAGGGCCATTAGTGCAGGATGTGGCACCAATTTAGAGCTGATTGCCAGAAAGCCCGTTACTCTGATCTTGGTGGACCACAGCATGAACTTTGTGGGCTTGAAAGCACAATGTTGGTGTTTGTGTGTGTGTGCGAATACGTTAGGAAGAAATTGAAAGTGAGTAATCAACATCAGGAAGTCACATCTCTTTTTCAAACATGACACATGTTTATTTTTAATGTGGTTCTAATGTCCCTCACCAGCAGAAAGAGCACTGAACTGAGAGTGAGGCCCAAAACCTGGGTCTGGTTTGGGTTTTCCACTAAGTGGACGGCCTTCAGTATTTCAAGTCAGTTGGGATTTCAGAGCCTACACTGTGTACTGCCTTGGGCTAAATACACACTGGGAGATACAAAGATGAACAATCCAAGACATCTGTCCTCAAACTTGCATCCAAATTGAGCAGACAGGCAAATGAAAAAAAACAAAACAAAACAAAACAGTGACAGCATAAGGGAGGGGGTGTAGGTGTTAGAATAAAAGCACAATGTGTTAAAATAATAGGAAGCTGGAGGAGATTGATTTCAACTGGCAAGATATTTAATAGGCACATAGGGATGGCATCCTAGGTGGAGGAAATAGCATTGTAACCTGGCAGATTTATAAAAACGGAACCACAGTGAGATACCATTTCACACTCATTAGGATGGCTACTATAAAAAATAATTAACATGTGTTGGTGAGGATGTGGAGCAATTGGAACTCGTGTGCACTGTTGGTGGGAACGTAAAATGATGCATCCACTATCAGTAAACAGTATGACGGTTCCTCGAAAAATTGAAAATAGAGCTACCATATGATCTAGCAATTCCACTTCTAGATGTATACCCCAAATAACTGAAAGCAGAATCTCAGGGAGATATTTGTGCACACATGTTTGCAGTAGCATTATTCATAATAGCTAAAATGTGAAGCGACCAACCCAAGTACCCATCAACAGTGAATGAATAAACAAAATGGGATACATGCATGCAATGAAACATTATTCACCCTTACAAGGAAATTCTGACACTTGCTACACCATGCACGAACCTTGAGAATATGATGCAAAGTTAAATTAGCCAGTTACCAAAAGACAAATACAGTAGATTCCACTCATATCTAGGTACTTAGTCATCAAGTACATAGAGACAGAAAGTAGAATGGTGGTTCCCAGGGCCTGGGATTAGGGAGGGGAAGTGAGGTGTTGTTGAATGGATACAGAGTTTCAGTTTTACGAGAGGAAAAGAGTTCTGTGGGTGGATGGTGGTGGATGATAACACAACAGTGTGAATGTACTTAATGCTACTGAACTGTACACTTGAACAGAATCAAGATGGTAAAATATAGAGTATGTGTATTTTATCACAATACGAAAACAAACAAGAAGAAGCAGGGTGGATTTAAGAGAAAAGAGTTTGTGAGCCAAGGGTTTAGGGGATAAAGACGGATCAGGGCTCTTGGAGAGGGTCTTGAGCCAGGGTAAGCCAAGTTATTTGCCACATGGTACCTGCCAATGAGAGGGGAGAGGAAGAAAAAAATAAACTCAACATAGGCCATCTATGGGGAGAAACACATTTTGTCTTGGGAATGACACAATAAATGTCATGGTCATATTTGTTATCAATACGTTTTATGAGTTTTTGCTATAAATATGGCATTTAGGAATATCCCAGGGCCATATGGGATAAGACAGATTCTTATCTCATCTGAGAGAAGTCTTGTGGGGCCACGCCAGGCTCCATTCCCATGACCCAGACAAGCAGCTTTCTATCTGGATGTGAACCAGGTGAATATCCCAGATGGCACATCTAAATTAGAATTAGAGGAGGGCCAAATACAGGGACACTTTACCAAGATGAGAGTGGAGTGTAGGGGAACCATGAGGAAGAGAGCAGTGTTCTGGAGCAAGTAACTGGGACTGTTACCATCGCCAGACCTACAGGGTGAGGAGAGGGAGTGGGTCCTGGCTCTGGAAGGAAGGGGCCACATTGTTCAGTGGCTGCCTCGGGAAGTACAGTGACATTGGTGCCCTGCTGCAGCCAGTCCTAGACAATTCCACAGGGAATGAACCTGGGGAAAAAAACAATCCTGAACTCACTCCTATCTGGGATCTCCTGCCAGTGTTCCTCACCTGCCAAGGCTGAGAGGGAAGCCCGTGGCTAATCGGCCTGTCTGACGTCGTCCAGGGCTCTCTAACATCAGCACACATCAGCACTCCCTGGAAGGCGCGGTACAACACAGATTGCTGGACCCCACCCCAACGTTTCTGATTCAGTAGGTTCTGGTGAGGCCTGAGAATCTGCATTTTTAACAAGTTCCGAGGTGGTCTGGGGACCACACTTTGAGAACCACTGACGTAGCCCATGCAGATCGGCCTCCTAGAACAAACAGCAGAAGAAAAATGGAGAGTAGATTTGCAAAGGCAAACACCCATAATTTAATTAAGGATCCTGATGGACCCCATATGAGTGTCAAAATCTTTGCAGGCCTCAGTTTCCTTGCCTATACAATACTCAGTCTCCTTGCTTACTTTGTGAAGTGTCCCCTATATTCAACTCTCCTCTAATTCTAAGCCCTCCTGTCTCTAAAAGAGACCTGTAAGATGCCTTCTAACTCATTCTGTGATCCCATGGACGCAAAGCTGCAGTACCTAAAGCTCCATCTCTTGAATGACCATGAAGATAGTACTTCCTTGTACAAGTGAAGCAGTTACTATTGCTATAGTCATCTAGTGGTTTGTAGAGTCATGTGATGCATTATGTGGATAGATTCTTGTTTTCTAATTGTTTTTCCTATTTGATTTAAAGCAACTTTGGACAGGACATATACAACGACCTTTCCAGAATATTTCTCTATAGACAAAAGGAGGCATTCACTACATCAGATAACCTATGCTCCAAAATAGGCAGGTCCCATTTGATTTGTGCAAAATCAGACATCAAGGAGATCATTTTAAATGTTACAAGAGAATGCACCTAATTAATAAAAGTCCAGTGGGTTTATACTAACTATGCCTGTAAAATTGCTATTCAGTGTTGCCTATGAAATACTTTTCTCTTTTCCAAAGCTCATTTGTTAGAATCCAAAGAACCCCGTTGTTCTCCAGGTCATCGGTGACTGCACATGTGCGAGTGCGTACATGGGCTCTGAGCGTTTATGCCTCTCTTCACAGGCGTTTGACTTTGTGTCCCATATATTTACAGTGATGCAGATGATATATGGGCATGGCTGAAAGGGTTTGGAAAATACCCATCTGTTCTTTGGTTCCCCTTTTTTCTTTCAATTAACAACAACAACAACAACAACAACAAACCCTCTTCTTAAGTTCTTAGGCAATGGCTGGTTGAAAATAGACCCCCTCCCAGAAGCCTCCTTCTTCCTGCAGCCTCCAGGAATCTTAATATGTCTTTTAAACAATCACTTTGCTCTCTCTTCAGGGTGTCTCTGACCCAGAAATTTAAGCTGCTCTTAAGTTACTGATTCACGTATTCATTCACGGATCTGTGGCTATGAAGTCAATCTGTGGCTTAAGGATACGTGAGTAAGTCATGGGGAAGATTTCAGTTGGGATATTTGTGTCTGGATTCTGGGAGATTAAAGACTTTCAGGTGCCTTTAGGGTAGATCTTTCATGAAGAGCTTTCAGAGACCTGGGCCCAAGGAATAGCCTCCTCTATAGATCGATTTCATTCATACAACGAACTTTTCTGAGTACCCACGATAGTGCTCTGGAAACCCGTCACGGTGTGTGGTACGGACTCCTCATGTAGCTGACTTCAACCTGTATGTGAGGTACATGAGGAGCCAGGCTTCAAAGTGATGAACTCTTCCAATAGACTTCCAGGGCCCCTGAGGACGGACACTTGTTCATGTCATGACAGTATATCCAGCTACCCAGCACATACTGGGTTGTCAGTAAGTATTTATTGACTGAGTGCAGTAATGGAAAAGTAAACAAAGAACTCTGGGGGCATCGAGGTAGGACTGCTTCATCCTCCCCGGGGGTCCGGGATGGGCACCAGCTCACTAGGAGAAGAAGGGAGAGGTCCCTGTACCCCTGTCTTCCTGGGAGGCCATGAGCAGCCCTCACTCTGTACTTAAAGGTTCAATTTGTTTTGACAAACCAAAGAGACAAACAAAACAAACCTGAATTCTGTTCTAAACATATTACCTCAAGCTTTTAGAGCCAACAGCCTGAAAATGTCTGCAGACCTTTTGCACGGAATTGCCACTCTCTTGGTTCGTTTGACTCTGGGTGGGGAGGTGATAGATTCAAGCCAAATTACTTGTAACTTCAAAATTCATTGATTGTGAAGTGAAGGGACCTGATCATCATCCTTCTGAAGAATATACAGAAGGTATTAAAAGAGCTGGAGCCCCTGCCTGCCCTCTTCTTGTTCCCTTGTTATTTTTATTTGGGCATGGACCTGGGATGGGGCAGAATATTAGGGGATGAAGGTGAATATGCTGAGTAGAACCATAAAGCCAGAAATTTCATTTAAATAAGAAGAAAAAGGAAACTCCCAATCAATTTACAGTCTTCCGGGAATTGCCTGATTCTGGATTAGGGAGGCAGCGGAGTTCTGTTGATTCAAGGGAAAGGCATGTTTGACATGGGAGTGTAAGAAGAGACAGAAACTTTGCTCATTTGTTCCTTCGCTTCCTGTAACCAGCCACAGACTGAAATAAACTTAGAGACCCAGTGGTCGCTGGAGACCAGCTCATAGAGCCAATTGTTAAGTTTTCAGGAAATTTACCAAGTGGCTGATAAACACATCCATTACTAAAAATTATACAACCTTCCAATTAAATAAATCATATTAAAAATAAAAGTGTTAAATGCTCAAAACTCCTAATTATTACTTGTTTTACTATTTGTTATGCTTTTGAGGTTACTTATATCTGTTAAATCTGTATGGTGGCAATATTATAGATGGAATGTTACCAGCCATCTCTTCCTCAACCCTATGCTCCGTGGCCTCACATTGGTAGCTTGAAATTGGCCAGGGTGGGAGTGCTTGCATTAGGGAAATCGGTAAATGCTGCAGTTCGGGGCTTTGGTTTCTTTCCTTTTTTTTTTCCCCCCACCCCCACCAGAGTCAGCAATTAAACATTTACCAGCACAGCACTGCAAAAGACCCTCAGAAGTTTCTTAGGAATAGATTTGCTTAAGTTTCCATGGGCCTTGGGGTGCTGTGGGCAGTCCAGCTTGGTGGCCTCTGAGGACAGCTATCCTGAGCAATGTGTGCTGGACCATAATATCGGCCCTTCATTTGCAGCGCAATTGTTGTGTACTGGGGCATTATGACATTCTGTAGTTGGAAATATTTCATTATATAATGAAATAGAAAATAATTCAGAAAAGATTAATGGCTTTATTAAGATACAATTCACAGACCATATAATTCACTTATTTAAAGTGTACAATGAATTTTAGTATATTCACAATATTGTGCAGCTCACACCACAATCAATTTTAGAATATGCTCAACACCCTAAAAAGAAACCCTGGGACTGGGTGCAGTGGCTCATGCCTGTAATCCCAGCACTTTGGGAGGCTGAGGCAGTCGGATCACCTGAGGTCAGGAGTTGGAGACCAGCCTGGCCAACACGGTGAAACCGTGTTTCTACTAAAAATACAAAAATTAGCCAGGCATGGTGGCTCATGCCTATAATCCCAGCTACTCGGGAGGCTGAGGCAGGAGAATCGCTTGAACCTGGGTGGCAGAGGTTGCAGTGAGCTGAGATTGCGCCATTGCACTGAAGCCTGGGTAACACAGCGAGACTCTGTCGCAAAAAAAAAAAAAAAAAAAAAGGAAAAGGAAAAAAGAAACCCTGTGCCCATTAGCAGTCACTCCCCATTTCCCCCTAGTCTTCCCTCTCCTCTCCTCTCCCCTCCAAGAATGAGGCAACCACTAGTCTTCTTTTAGTCTCCAGAGATTTGTCTATCTGGACATTTCATGTAAATGGCACCAAACAATAGATGGCCTTTTCTGACCCACTTCTTACACGTAACATAATGTGTTCAAGGTTCATCCATGTTGCTGCATTTGTCAGTACATACTTCATTCTTTTTTATTTCTGCATAATATTCCTGTGGTTGGATATACTACCTTTTTTGGTCCTTTCATCAGTTGATGGATATTTGGATTGTTTCCACTTTTTGACTATTATGAATAAATGCTGCTATGAATATTCGTGTACAAGATTTTTTGTGGGCGTAAGTTTTCATTTATGTTGAGTATTCACCTACCTAGGAGTGAAATTGCGGGGGTAATATGCTAACTCTGTGTTTAACTATTTGAAGAACTGTAAAATATTTTCCAAAGAGGCTGCACCATTTTACATTTCCACCAGCAATGTACAAAGGTTCCAATCTCTCTACACCCTCACCAATACTTGTTATCTGATTTCTTTATTTTAGGCATCCTAGTGGGTGTGAGATGGTATCTCATTATAGTTTTGATTTGTATTTTCTTAATGACTAGTAATGTAGAGCATCTTTTCCTGGGCTTGTTGGCCATCTGTATATCTTCTTCGGAGAAATTTTCATTCCAATTATTTGCTCATTTGTAAATCGAGTTGTCTTTTTTATTGTTGAGCTGTAACACTTCTGGATTCAAGTTGCTTATGAAATATATGATTTGTAATTATTTTCTCCCATTGTGTGGCTTGTCTTCACTTTCTTGATTGTGTCCTTTGAATCACAAAGGTTTTTAATTTTGATGGAAGTCCAGTTTATTTTTGTTGTTGTTGTGCTTTCGGCATTATATATCTAAGAAGGTTTTGCCTAAGCCAAGTCCACAAAGACTTACTCCTGTTTTCTTCTAGGAGTTTTGTAGTTTTAGCTTTTATATTTAGATCTATGATATATTTGGAGGAATTTTCATGTACAGTATAAGGGAAAGATCCAACTTTATTCTTTTGCATGTAGATATTCAGTTGTCCTAGCACCATTTGTTGAAAATAATATTATTTCCATAGTGAATTCTCTTGGCGTGGAATAGATTTTAAAGTGTTACCTTACTTTTTCACCTGATGCTACCCCTAATTTCTTTAAACATCTATTCATTTCCATTGATCATTTCTGGCCTCATAGCTCAGGCCGCTTGGCTAAGCCCTCCCCTAAGGCACCCATTTTAACACACACTGGTGTATGGAGCCCAGACAGGAGGCGGTCTCTATCTCCACGTGGATTAGCCAGGGTAGACCAAGTACTATAACAAACAGCCTCCTCCACCTCAGTGGCCCCACACAATCAAAGTTTATTTTTCTCTTATGGTAGCCCTGTGTTGAGTTGGTGGGGGCAGGGGTGTTCCATGCACGTACTCAGGGCTCAGTCTCCTTCCAGCTAGAGCTCTTCTGTCGCCTTGGGCTTTATAGTCCTCTTTTCTCCCTTAGCTGCTGACCAGACCCAGATGGTCAGGTCTGCTGTCCCCAAGGGCTTATTGTCCTTCACTAGATCTTCTGGCTCTGGCCAGTAGTCAAAGGAAGAAAGAGAGAGAACATGGAGGATCTTGCAGGAGTTTTTTTAAGAGCCAGGCTTGGAAGCACCACACATCATTCCTACTTCCCCAAGATTCACCATACAGCTCCAACTGGCTGCAAGATAAACTGAAAGACGTCGACTCACTGTATGCTGGGAGGAAAGAGAGACAGAATTTGGTGAACATACAGCAATCTCTGTCGTAACGTCTATGTGATCTATTTTAAGAATTGACTCCCCAAAATTGTGAGTGTGAATATGTTTGCTCCTAGCTGCTGCAGAACCCGTCCACCTCCAATCTCCCTCCTCCACATTCTGTGATAGGGGCATGTCTCTCCAGCAGCTCAGTTGCAGTTTGTGTGAGCCCCCTTGAAAGGCAGTTTCTGGTTTGAAGAAATGCAAAGATCTGTCTGAGCGGAAGAGAGAGCAGAACTGCAGCAGTCTATGGGAAATCCAGTAGAAAATTCCAGGGGGAGGGAGCCGGTTTCCTGAAAGTTTAAGCTCAAGGGGACCTGAACAATGTATCATGGCAAATCCTTGGGTGTTGAGTATGCTAAGGTTATAGTCTGTATTATGAATTTGGATCTTGTAAATGTCCACTTATTGAATGTCATAAACTGAGGGATTATAAACAAATGAGGCATGAAGACAGAGCGGATTTCTCCTGTCTGGAAAGAACTCCTAGGATTGAAATGTCGTGGGCCTCTGATTAAACTGTGCTTTTGTTGCATGTCCTATGAGACACTGATTTTTCCTTGTCTCTTCTATATTCTTCTGCTGACGCTGAAGTCCTTTCTTCCACTCTGCCATTCACAGGAGCAGAAGAAGCAACTACATGTTTTCCAGAGCCCTCATCAAGAATATAAGAAGGTACCTGGTCTCTCCTACACCATGTGCTGTCCCCAGTAAACTAGCCCCGTCCTTTTGTCTTTTCCTCATGCAGGCCTCAACTGCTGGTCCCCTTTGTAAGGGCTCCAAGCCCCCTGCACCTCACTCTAAATCTGGGCCCTCAACTGAACTGATACCCATGTTAGAGGAAACATATTTGTGCGTTTCTGAAAGACTGAATTTGCCAACTTTTCAGAAAATCGCAGACCCCGTCTGCGATTTGCTCCTTCACTACTGCTTTTGAATAATATCGTGTGTGGCTTGGCGTTTGCTTCCTTCTACTCTGACTGTCCCTTGAAATATGTCTCAGGCCACACCCTCTACCTGGATCGCCCACTTCACTCCAAAAGCCCCCTTCTACCAATATTCAAATAATTCTAAAATCACACTTCGCTCACAGAACCTTTCCCAGTAAACTGGGACCAGGATGATGGTTCTCTCCTTCCCCCACCCCCAAAACCCATCCTGTCTGGACCTGCCATGCACGGGTCATTCGTCACACAACCACACCAAAAACTCTTGCACCATTTCTTTATTCATTACATTTCACTAATTAACACATTTGTTATTTGTCTCGGGCTGGTTTGCCCAGTTGTAGCTGTCAGTCTGAATCAGTGAGCTCCATCTGACACTGCAAACTTCTAGAATAAGGGATCCTTTCATTCTTGATTATAGCCACCAATAATCATGTTCTGTTTTTTCTTGGGTTCTGGCCTGTGGTCACACAAAACATCAGAACTGAAGTGATGCCTTTAGCTCCCACAATGCATATGGTGACTAAAGGGAAAGTGGAGTGAGTCCAACAGATACTAAGACCATTTATCATGGGCCCTGATTTAAACACAGCACCTTAGGGATTCTTGCCTGAACCCAGTGAGGAGCATAGCTTCGGCCTCATTTTCTAGATGAGACTCAGAGAGGTTCAGTAGCTTGCCCAAAATCAAACCCTAAATTCTGGAACCATTATGCAAATCACGTCTGTCTGATTTTCTGTTTCTTGATGCCTCCCTAAGCCCAAGTGGCAGGTGTTACTGTTCAGCACACTTGCTTAGAATAAAGTGCCTCAGAGCTTTCTCTACGTACATGTGTTGATCACAAAGGAGAGAGGATAGCAGCAAAAATCCATCTCTTCTATTAAACCACTAGCTCAATACATATGCCCTGTTGATAATAGGTGAGTACTTTCATTTAGGTACTCATCGATCAAGAATGATAGCAAGTGCAATGAAATGGATAGAGACATCCCATTCCCCTCCCCCAAACCCATGAAGGAGCTGAGTAATATTTTCATAGGGAAAAATTATATGGTCATAAGAATGAGTTTGGGACTCAGTTCTTTCCTCTATGTTGGTGAGAATGGATTGCTTTGAGGAAAGATAACAGGCTAGCATGTATGGACTAAAAAGTATTTAAAGGGTCCCTTTCTCTGCACATAGCTGGGCTCGTAAAGTTCTTTTATAGCCTACAGCAGTGACCCAGGTAGTGTTCAGGTACGTGGAAAGGGTTTTAGAGAAGATTCCATTAAGTTCACAGTGAAAGGCTTTTGGCTTTTGATTATTAGCAACTGATAGGACCATCGGGATGTGCAGATGGAGTGCAGTTTATTCCCAATGAGGCTATTTCTGTCATCAGCCAGGTCTTCTCCCAGATCTTCTCCCAGATCCTCCTCCCTCACAACCACTACCTGGCCTGGCAGGCAGCAGTGAGGGTGAGAGTCACGGAGAGGGAAACAAAAGCAACAGTAATGCCATTTACCTACCCCTGATCTCAAAATATAGTGGCTTGAAGCAGCTATTCCTTTGCTCACTAATTTATGGGTTAGTAATTTGGACTGTGCTAAGCGAGGACAGCTGATCTGTGCTCTGAGCGGTGTTGGCAGTGCTCAATCATGTGGCCAGGTCTTGGCTAGGATGGCTGGGCTGGCTGAGTCTCCCTCCATGTGTTCTTTCGCCCTCTAGGAGGCTAACTTGGGCTGTCTACGTATTGAAGGAAGAATCCCTACCAGCTGGAGAGAGTAGGTCCCATTGTAAATTGCTTTTCAAGCCTCTGCTTGCATCAGTCTTGCCAATATCTCATGGATTGAAGCAAGTCACACCGCCAAACCTAGCATCAATGTGAGAGGCAACTATGCAAGGAGATGAGTTCAGGGAGATGTGATGTATTGAGGACCATCAGTGTAACAATCTACCATACCATATTTTATAGAATATATGCTACAGTGTGTTTTATGCTCTCCATATGAGCAACTTTTTCTTTTGGAATAATTTGTTCTTTTTTTTTGCCTCAAAAAGTGACATTTATTCAAAGAAAAAAAAATGACAAGATGTCCATCCCTTGGCTTCCTTCCCTCCCCCACCCCTGCTGCTCCTCAGCCCCCCAAGATTGAACTCTGGCTGGGGCTAGGAAGCAGGACAGCCCCTCAGAAGAGGTCAGCAACACTGAGGCGCATTTCCTCATGGAGGTGCTGTAGAAGGTCTCGATGTCTCGAAGAGTCCTCTTGTCTTCTTCTGTCACCATGTGAATAGCCACACCTTTACGGCCAAACTGTCCACCTCGGCTCGTTCTGTGGAAATGTTTTCCCTGTTGGTGGGAAGGTCGTAGTTGATGACTAAAGGAACCTGCTGCACATCACTGCCTCTGGCCAGCAGGTCAGTGGTAATCAAAACTCTGCTAGAGCCAGAACCAAACTCCCTCATGATCGCGTCTCGTTCTTTTTGGTCTGTATCTCCACGCATGGCCGAGACAGTGAAATCCCCAGCATGCATCTTCTCGGTGAGCCAGTCCACCTTCCTTCGGGTGTTGAGGAAGACGACTGCCTGGGTGATGGTCAGGGTTTCATACAAGTCACGCAGTGTGTCCAGCTTCCCCTCTTCTCGTTCTACGTTGATGTAGAATTGGCGGATACCCTCCAGGGTCAACTCTTCTTTCTTGACAAGAATCCGAATGGGGTCCCTCATGAACTTCTTGGTCACCTCAAGCACATCAGAAGGCATCGTAGCTGACGGCAAAACTACCTGGGTGTTGCTGTGGAGCTTTTGGAATATGTCATAGATCTGGTCCTTGAATCCAGAGCTTAACATTTCATCAGCTTTGTCCAGTACAAACATCTTGATGTATTTGGGAGACAGGTATCTCCGGTTAAGCATATCAAACACACGGCCAGGGGTACCCACGATGATATGGGGAGCTAGATCATCTAGAAAACCCAGAGATTGGTCCAGGAGAGACCCAGCATGTGACCCCTGTCTCACAAATAGTCAGACTGTTTGTGTCTGTAGCCCACAAGGCTACAGCGATCCAGGGAGAGGAGACTGCCTCCCCGCTCTGGGCAGCCCAGCAAGGAGCTGTCCCCACTACTCTGTTCCACCTTCTGCTGCGACCCAGGAGGGTAGGTCCAGGGGAGCTGGAGGGGCAAAGTGTGTACCCTCCATGCCTTTGTCTCCTATGTCAAGGTGCTGTCAAGATACACAGCAAGGAGTGTGAGATACATACTCCTTGAAGAGGAGACTGACTTCAAGTAGGATCAAAGGTTACTATTTTAAAAACAAAACTTTTTATTATAGATTATTTCAAACACAGTGCACAGCTTTGAAAAATATCATTCATTCATTCATTCATTCAATAAATGAAAGGACAGACTCCCAGATAAGCAACTGCAGAGTGGGTGTGCCCAACCAGATCTCAACCCTGTCCCCAGTTGTGATTGTCTTCTGTCTAAAAGTTGTGCAGACATTGGCTGATGCTGCCCAGATGTGGAGAAAGATGTAAGACAGCCAGCCAAAAGAGGGGTTCTATTTCACAAAACAGAAAGAATAGTGTGGTGACTCCTGCCACCAACCTTCAATAATGACCAACTCAGCCAGTTTTGCTGGTCCATACTTACCCTCCAACTTCCCCATCCCAATTATTTTTAAGCAAGTCTCAGATGTCAGACTATTTTACCATAAATATTTTGTATATACCACCAAAAGATAAGGACTTAAAATAGCCATTATATTCCTGAATATTATCAGATGTTCCCAGATTGTACCATAATTTTGTATAGTTTGATTAGGAATCCAAATAAGTTCTATACATTGCACTTCACGTTTATATCTTTTCAGAGTCCTTCGCTGGGCGTGGTAGCTCACGCCTGTAATCCCAGCACTTTGGGAGGCCAAGGCAGGTGGATCACCTGAGGTCGGGAGTTCAAGACCAGCCTGACCAACATTGAGAAACCCCGTCTCTACTAAAAATACAAAATTAGCCAGGTAGGTGTGGTGATGCATGCCTGTAATCCCAGCTACTAGGAAGGCTGAAGTGGGAGAATCGCTTGAACCCAGGAGGCAGAGGTTGCAGTGAGCTGAGATGGTGCCATTGCACTCCAGCCTAGGCAACAAGAGTGAAACCGTGGGCCGGGCACCGTGACTCACGCCTATAATTCCAGCACTTTGGGAGGCCGAGGTGGGCGGATCACAAGGTCAGGAGATCAAGACCATCCTGGCTAACATGGTGAAACCCTGTCTCTACTAAAAATACAAAAAATGAGCCAGGCATGGTGGCGGGCACCTGTAGTCCCAGCGACTCAGGAGGCTGAGGCAGGAGAATGGCGTGAACCCGGGAGGCGGAGCTTGCAGTGAGCCACGATCGCGCCACTGCACTCCAGCCTGGGCAACAGTGCGAGACTCCATCTCAAAAAAAAAAAAAAAAGAATCCTTTAATCTGTGGTTTCTTCTGCCTTCTACTTTATTTTCTTGCAATTTATTAAAGAAATTTGGTTGTTTTTCCTGTAGAGTTTCCTACAGTCTGGGTTTTGCTGATTGCTTCCAAGTGACCTTGGTAACATGTTCCTCTGTCCCACATTTTCTATAAATTGGGTAGTTAGATCAAGAGGCTTGATCAGATTTAATTTTTTTTTTTGGCAAGATTATGTTACAGGTTATTTTTTTGTATTTCTTTTCTTTTTATTGTGGCAAAAAATAAAATAAAATAAAACCACATACCTAAAATGTATAATCTTAAGTATTTTCAAGTGTACGGTTCAGTAGCTTTAGTATCTTCACACTGTTGTGCAACCATCACCACCATCCCTCTCCCGAACCTTTCCATCTTGCAAAACTAAAGCTCTGCACCCATTAAACAAAAGCTCCTCATTGCCCCCATTCCAGCACCTGGCAATCACCATTCTACTTTCTGTCTCTATGAATTGGACTACTCTAGGTACTTCATGTCAGTGGAATCACACAATATTTGTCTTTTGGTGACTGGTTTGTTCCACTATCATAGTGTTCTCAGGGTTCATGTTGTAGCATGCGTCAGAAGTCCCTTCACTTTCAGGGCCTCCATTGTATGCGTGTACCAGGTTTGTTTATCCACTCATCCATCAATCTGCCCAGTCTTCGGCCATTTACACCTTTTGACTATAATGCTGCTATAAACATGGGTGTGCAAATATCGCTTCAAGATCGTTCATTTAATTTTTGTGGGTATATACCTAGAAATCAAATGACTGGATCCTAAGGTAATTCTATTTCTCATATTTTGAGGAAACTTCAAACTGTGTTCCACAGCAGCTGCACCATTTTACAATTCCACCAACGTGCAAGCATTCCAATTTCTCTGCCTCTGCTCCAACACTTGTTTTATTTTTGTTTAATTGCTACACATTTTTTGTTTTTTGATTAGCCATCCTCCCAGGTGTGAGGTTATATTTTATTGTGGTTTTGATTTGCATTTTCCTAATGATCAGTGACGGTGACACTGAGCATCTTTCATATGCTTGTTGGCCATTTGTATATCATATTTAGAGAAATGTCTGAGTCTTTTGCCCATTTTTTTAATTGAATTTTTTGTTTTTGTTTTTGTTGAGTTGTAGGAATTCTTTATGTATTCTGGATCCTAACCCCTTATAACCCTTGTATGAATTGCAAATATGTTCTACCATTCTGTGGGTTATTTTTTCATTCTGTTGATTGTCTTTTGATACACAGAAGCTTTTAATTTTGATGTAGTCCCATTTGTCTATTTTTACTTTTGTTGACTGTTCTTTTGGTATCATACTGAGGAAATCCTTGATAAATCCAATATTGTGAAGCTCTCCCCTTATGCTTTTTTCTACAGTTGTCTTTTTAGCCATTATTGGTGATTATTGCCAAGAACAATGATTTCACCAGAGGTTCCAAAAAATGTGATATTCCAATTTAATCCTTCTTCCTTTATTAGCTGAAATACTTCTGTAAAGATAAATTTCCCTCTTTACTGGGTTGTCCTGGGGCTCATTTTATGCTGGAAACATTTATTTTTTCCTTTTATTTACAAGTTTTCAAAATAATGTATTGGTTGCCTAGTCATCCTTAAAAGAGGACAAATGAGAGAGTTTTTTAAAGTTTCATTGTGAACTTAAACATTTAAGGAGTTTAATGTGTTTAATCCACAGCGGTTGTTATTTTTATTGTTCAAACATTTCCATCTTTAGACAAAGGGAGACTTCATGTTGGCTCCTGGATTCTTTTGGCATGGCCCTAAGATTTTTTGATCGATTCCTTGCTTTCTGATATATCAAGGTGTTTTAGGCCTATTTGACAATTTCCTGTCCTAGACAAAGAATTGACCATTGAGATAATATTTAAGTATAAATAGTACTGAGATTTTAAAATATAGAATGAGACTACTGTAATAATCTCAACATTGGCTGGGTGCAGTGGCTCACACCTATAATCCTAGCACTTTGGGAGGCCAAGGTGGGCGGATTACCTGCGGTCAGGAGTTCAAGACCAGCCTGGCCAACATGGTGAAACCCCATCTCTACTAAAATACAACAATTAGCTAGGCATGATGACGGGTGCCTATAATCCCAGCTACTTGGGAGGCTGAGATAGGAGAATTGCTTGAACCTGGGAGACGGTGGTTACAGTGAGTCGAGATCATACCACTGCACTCCAGCCTGGACAGCTAAGCAAGACTCCATCTCAATAATAATAATAATAACAATAATAATAATAATAATTTCAACAATAATAATAATAATAATCCTCAGTAACATTGTGGAATTGGACTGAACTATCCCAAGATTCTTGAGTATTGAGACTAGCATAATCAGGGCATTTATGGAAAAACATGAACCAATTTCATGTTTATACCCCCAATGAATTGAAAATTCTTAATGGGTTGATACAGACATCCAAGTGGAGAGGTCAAGAAGGCAGTTGGAGGCATAATTTAGAACTCAGTGGGAAGATCCAGGCTGAAAGCACAGATCTGGGAAATATCTTGTTGACTTATCTGTAAGTCTCAGGGATAGATGAGATGCTCTAGAGAGAAAATGCTGAGGGAAAAGAGAAGCAGGCTAAGGATAGAGCCTTGGGCTACACCAACAGTTAGTCATTTGAGAAGAGGTGGAACCAGCAGAGGGATCCAAACGTTTATTAAGTTAGGCGGAAACCAGGACATTGAGGTGGTCCTGAAACGAAAACAAGAGTATATTTCAAGAAGGAAGTCAACTGTGTCCAAGAGAGAAGTTGAGAGAAAGACCAGAAAACAACCATTGTATTTGGCAAAGTGGAAGTCATCTGTCACTTTGACAGGAAGGGTTTCCAAGGTCAGTGGGGTTGGAGGCATCAGTGGAGTGTGTTGAGGAGATGGACTGTGTCTTCATGGAGACTTCAAGGTAGTGGACTCTCAGTTATCTGATGACATTAAGTGACAGGTAAGGCGTCTCATTACCAAAGAACAATCTTACACACAGGGAAGGAGAGCTCCAAGTGTTCAAGCGGGCAGGTGGGCAGAGAGGAGGGCAGCAAACTATGGGCAGATCAGGCCTACTCTTTATCTGCTTTTTTTCAAAACCATAGTTTAAAAAAACATGTAACAGAAAATTGGTCATCTTAACCTCTTATTTTTTTCTTTTTTTTTTTGAGACAGGGTCTTACCCTGTCACCCAGGCTGGAGTGCAGTAGTGTAATCTCGGCTCACTGCAACCTCTGCCTCCTGGGTTCAAGCGATTCTCCCACCTCAGCCTCCTGAGTAGCTGGGATTACAGGTGTGAGCCACTGTGCCCGGCTAAATTTTTTTGTATTTTTAGTAAAGATGGGGTTTCGCCACACCGGCCAGGTTGGTTTAACTATTTTTTAAGTGTCCAGTTCAGTAGTGTTCACTAAGTATATTCACCTTATTGTTCCATGGATCTCCAGAACTTTTTTTCACTTTGCAAAACTGAAATTCTATACCCATTAAACAACAACTCCCCATTCCCCCTTCCCCTGAGCCCCTAACAACCACCATTCTACCTTCTGTCTGGATATGTTCGACTACTCCAGGTACCTCACATAACTTACCTCCTTATTTAAGGAGTCTGGAAGCTGGCTGCAGTGGCTCACACCTGTAATCCCAGTACTTTGGGAGGCTGAGGCTGGAGTTCGCTTGAGGCCAGGAGTTTGAGACCAGTCTGGGCAACAAAGCAAGACCTCATTCTACAAAAAAAAAAAAAAAGTTTTAAAATTAGCTGGGTGAGATGGCACCTGCTTATAGTCCCAGCTACTCAGGAGGTTGAAATGGGAGGATTGCTTGAACCCATGAGTTGGAGGCTGCAGCGAGCTATGACCGTGCCACTGCACTCCAGCCTGGGTGACAGATTGAAACCCCATCTTTAGAAAAAAAAAAGAATCAAACTCAAATCTCAAAGAGCCATGTGTATGAAGGACCCTGTGGAAGAACAGTTGGACTGTCCAGAGAAAATATAAGTCCATGCTGCAAAGCCCAGTCTGGGAAAGGTCCAGCTAACCAAGAGCAGCATTTTGGGAACTGAGAGATAAAACTGACCACTGAGGGTATGCGATGCTGCCCCAGCCCATGGCTGCCTAAGCCGAGGAGAGCCAGGTGGACTGCGAGAGGAGTAAGAGGCAACATCCCACACAGAGAGGAAGAAGCACCGGCCAGTGGCTGTTGTGAGGTGGCTTCTGCAGCCACTGGAAAAGGCTCTGCTGAGATGGCTCAGCTTGACTGGCTTTGCCCTGGAAACAAAGAGCAACAGGTGAAAGAGAAGATTAAAGTCGAAAACAAACACTTGCACCCATCCTGATGAGGAGCTGGGTATTGCTGGGGCCTGATGGGACAGCTCAAGGCCACCCTTCTTTTTTGGGATAATGCTCAATCCTCCTCCATGAAGGTGTCTGGGGAGGCAGGACCGTGTGGCTCTTTCAAAAGGCAGCCTGTCGCCACACACCCAGGCTCATCTCTCAAAAGGCTTACAGACGTCCAGAGCAGACGCCAAATGTTGCAACCAGCGTCTCAGAGTCTCCTGTCCTGGTGCAATAACACGGGGCAACCCAGTCTGAGTTTCCTCGTTACCATCTTCAAAGCCAATGCTAAGGGGAGGTGGTGATAGGAGAACTCACTGGCTCCATTGGCTCACTCATTCGGTAATGCTAATGTGTGCATTTGAGCTGCCATGTCGGCTTACATTCAGCGTGGCAGTGCGGTTTTTCTAGTCATTTCTAGCAACTGACCTAGGGTGCAGGAGCTCCAGGCTCTAGTCCCAATCCTGCTACCTGTCAGCTGTGTGACTGTGGTCAGGCCACTCAACTTCTCTGAGCCTCGGTAGCAGCTCTGTCCCACAGAATTGTTTTGTAAAAGAAGATTATATACCTAAAGTTAACTTTTAGCCATAAATTATTACTGAAAGTTTGGATTTTGTGTTGTATCCTTAAGAATACATTTTATCGAATTTTAGTAAAGTCCTCCAGTGGCTTCCCATTGCCTTCCCTTGACTTAAGAGTGTAGGTGATGTGGGGCCTGCCGGACTCTGACTCCATTTCTTCCCCTCTTGCTGTCTTCACACACAGACTCTCACCACACTGAACTTATTTCTGCTCCATAAGTATTCCAATGCTCTTCCCACCCCAGGGCTTTGGCCCCTGTTCTCCCGTCTGCCTGGAATCCTTCTCACTCTGGCCCAACTCAAATATCATTTCATCAGATCCATCATTGTACCTGATGTTGTCCCTGACCTCCTTACAATCTCTATCCCGGTAAACTTACTGTATTTTCTTCATGAAACTGTCGCCCTGTTATTTCTGTTGGTTTTACTTATTCTTGTGTTCCCTACGAAAAGGGACATAAAAGCTAGACGTTTGCCTTATTCACTTCTGTCTCTTTCACCTAGAGTGGTGCCTGGCTTGTAGGAGGAGTTTAATAAGTATTCATGGGGCCTGGCGCGGTGACTCACGCCTGTAATCCCAGCACTTTGGGAGGCTGACGTGGGTGGAGCACGAGGTCAAGAGACAGAGACCAGCCTGGCCAACGTGGTGAAACCCTGTCTCTACTAAAAATATACAAAAATTAGCTGGGCGTGTGTGTTCCCAGCTACTTGGGAGGCTGAGGCAAGAGAATCGCTTGAACCTGGGAGGCGGAGGTTGCAGTGAGCCAAGGTCATGCTACTGCACTCCAGCCTGGCGACAGAGTGAGATTCCATCAAAAAAAAAAAAAAAAGAAAAGAAAAGAAAATTCATAGAACAAAGTAATTACCACTAGGGAAATTCTTCCTATTAAATTTTTAAGCCGGCTCACTCCTGTAATCCTAGCACTTTGGGAGGCCGAGGCAGGCGAATCATCTGAGGTCAGGAGTTCGAGACCAGCCTGACAAACATGGAGAAACTCCGTCTCTACTAAAATTACAAAATTAGCCAGGTGTGGTGGCTCATACCTGTAATCCCAGCTACTCTGGAGGCTGAGGCAGGAGAATCACTTGAACCTGGGAGATGGAGGTTGCAGTGAACCAAGATTGCACCATTGCACTCCATCCTGGGCAACAAGAGTGAAACTCCATCTCAATAAATAAATAAATAAATTTTTAAGTAGGTTCATTCATGGAAGCAAAGTAAATTTCAAATAGTAATTTTATATGACTAAGAATCTGGTTCTTCACATCCTTCTATACATTAAAAAAACAAAAACTATACTCATATTGAATATATGATCTTGTAATCTACTTTTCTCAACATCACTGAATCTTTCTTCTGCAACGTTTTAATGGTGCCATGTGGATGTACCATAGCTTACCTGACCAATTCTCTGTGGTATATGTAATGAGAAATACTGCTTTGAAGAGCCACTAATAAATATTCCAAATGTCCCTCCAGAAAGGCTTTGCCAGTTTACACTCCTACCAATGTATAAAAGAGATTCATTTTCTGAACTCCTGCCAATACTGAATTTCATCACTAAAAAAAAGGAAACAAAATGTTTGCTAATTTGATAAGTGAAAAAGGATCTCATGATTGCTTTATTTTGCTTTTCTTTAATTACTTGTGAATGTGAAGTGTTTTTTTCGTTTGCAATTTTATCATGTTGTATTTCCTCGCTTACAAATTATCTCTTTATGTTTCTGTTGGCTTTATTTTTAAATTGTTATTGTTGGGTTTCTCTGTGGTATTCATCTTTTATTGATTTGTCAAAGCTATTTTTATATTAAGGTGATTTGCCTTTGTCACAGATTGCAAATATTTTCCCGATATGTTTGTTGTCCTTTAATTTTGTTTTTGGATCTAGGGCAGTATAAATCCCTAGCCAGGCTCATGTTCTGGAAGCTAAGCCAGCTAGAAGGGGAAAGTTCCTCTCAGTGAAATCTAAGCCCCAGCCTAGCCAGTGTGGGGCCCTGAACAACATAAGGCCAGGCTACAGCATCTGAAGTGTTCAGATGATTTCAACTAAATATTTCTATGGCAACCAACTGCCATTTATTCTTACTAATGGACACTGCCTCTGATCTATGGGTATTTAAACGTCAGGAACTTTTAAAGGTGGGAATAAATGAAGCTATAATGGTAAAACAATAGGCATTAAAAACTTTAAAAAAATTTAAAAAGTGTTTTATTCACTTTTTTTCTCAGAGGGCAGTCTTCTTCTGCCTTCTCTCTCATAGAGCCAGTAATGCAGCTAGACATGGTGGCTCATGCCTATAATCCCAGCACTTTGGGAGGCTGAGGAGGCAGGATTGCTTGGGGCCAGGAGTTTTACATCAGCCTGGCCAACATAGTGAGACTCCATCTCTACTAAAAATTTAAAAATTAGCCAGGTGTGGTAGCAAGCACTCCCAGCTACTCAGGAGGCTGAGATGGGAAGATCACTTGAACCCGGGAGTTTGAGGCTGCAGTGAGCTGTGATCGTGACACTGCACTCTAGCCTGGGTGACACAGCAAAGACCTTGTCTCAAAAAAAAAAAAAAAAAAAAAAAAAGAATCAAGGGCCAGAAATGCAATAGGAGGTGAGCCCTGTGGAGAGAGATTGGCAGTAAGGAACATTCAGTGTAGGGAGGGAGAAGGTACATCAAATGCCTTCCATCGCCAAATGAGTATTTGGATGTCCTTTCCTCCCAATCTCTACTAATTTCAATCTCAATACCTACTATTGATTCCCTTCCTTCCAATCTCTAGTAATGATTAGCACAGAGTAGTTGCTCAATAAAATACTTTCAAACTGATTAAAGTTATATAAGATTACTTATAACTTCTGTGCTAATTCTTGTCACATATATTTGTGTTTTATACATTTCAAAGTGAGATTAGTTTCACTTTCAAGATTGTCCTCAGACAGCTGAGGCTGCCTCTCAATGTAGCATGACTACCAGACCCTCTCACTCATCTTTTTTCAAAAATTTCCAGAAGACTGGAAGCCATTCCTCGATCCAGTCCTCTTGGAATGTAAACCTGTTCCTCTCATTTCCTTCCCTGTGGACACCACCTCCCCTGCCCCATTTGGAGCTCTTGGGACTGTCATTAAATCCCTTCTCAGCCATCCCACCTTTCAGCCTTGCCCAGGGCCCATTCCCAAACCCCTCCAGCCTGTGTCATTTGCATCCTTCCATTCAGTTCTGCTGGTTCTGCTCTGTGTCAAGAGTGTCAGAGACTTGGGGGGAAGGTGAGCTATGAGGTGGCTGGCAGGAGGAATGTGAGAAAATAAACAGCAAAGGCCCCAAGAGGGATTATTACGCTGAGTCCGGCTCTAATTGTCTCCTGCTCCCTGGGGCTCTCACTGTCCCAGGGAATCCCCAGGTGCTCAGCAGGGATTCCCCTGTGGCAAAAACCCTCGTGGCTTCAAAAGCCTCAGCAATATGAAGCCTAGTACATTGAAGAAACACGGTTTCCAGCTGTGTGAAAACACCTTGGGGCAGAGTCTTGTGCCAGATGTAGTGCCCTTCGTGAAGTATTGAATAAGAATCCTTGACGTTTTATGAATGTGGTGCAGCGTAAGTACGCAATATGAAAATTTGAACATGTTTAAACAGAAGCTGCAGTTAATTTGTGCAAATATTCCTACCTAAATCTTTACCCTAATTATTCTATTAACATACCTAGGGCACACCGCCGTTTTAGGAATGTCATAGGATTTGTGTATGTGTGCCTACAAAGCTTTAACTGAGCTTCAGAAAGCAAGTCTTTGTAGTGGATCTACTTTTATTTAGTTAGTTTTTTTAGAGACATGGTCTCAGTCTATCCCCCAGGCTGGAGCGCTGTGCTGCGATCTTTGCTCACTGCAGCCTCCAACTCCTGGGTTCACACGATCCTCCTACCTCAGCCTCCCAAGTACTGGGACTACAAGCACACATCATGGTGCCTGGCTAACCTAAATTTTTTTTTTTTTTTTTTTTTTTTTTTTTTTTTTTTTTTGGTAGAGACAGGGTCTCTCTATGCTACCCAGGCTGGAAATCTACATTTTCTTAATCACAACAGTGATTAACTGTCGATGGTCCTTTCATCTTCTTTTCTGTAGAATTACCTGTAGAATACAGACCATAGGCCTCTGTTTATTGGGTGTGACCACGTTCCCATCTGCATCCCAGCAAAAACCCAATCCCCATAATTAACTGGCCTTTGCTATTTTATTGTCTGTCACCTGTGCCCTGGTGTATGGTGGCCTCTTTCCTTTTTTTGTTTAATTAAAGTGAGGAATGTTTTGTCAGCTCATATTTCTTTTTCAGCAGCTGTGTGGCAGGGTGTCTGAAAGAGATTCACAATGATCTGTTGGAAATCCATCATAAAGCTGGTTGTCTGATCCCCTGACATGATCACGTCAGACAGAGCTGCCCTTTGCCTTGTGTCACAATCTTGAAAGTGAAACTAATCTCACTTTGAAATGTGTAAAACACAAATACATGTGGCAAGAATTAGCACTGAAGTTATAAGTAATCTTATATAACTTTAATCAGTTTGAAAGTATTTTATTGAGCAACTACTCTGTGCTAATCATTACTAGAGATTGGAAGGAAGGGAATCAATTGTAGGTATTGAGATTGAGATTAGTAGAGATTGGGAGGAAAGGAAAACTCTTTTGTGATGTTAACCCATATTTAGTATTTTTTCAAGTCCTTTAAAATAGGAATAACCTTAGAAGAAGGCAGTCCACAAATATTTCCCCCAGTAACCTGCCTTGCTTCCTACATTTCGCAGATCTCCCTGTTATCTTGGGGGTTGTCAATGTTCTGCAGCACACCAAGAGGAAGAAGATCTCAGGCACAGGACTGAGCACCATTCCACCAAAACCTCACTGAATTCCCCATCTTGCCTATCCTTTCCTCATTTCCTTTGTACATTTTTTCTTAAGCTCTAGTTAATGTTTTCCTCCCTACGGCTTTCCCAACAATTCCATCCATCTCCCCTGCCAAAGTATACTTGGGATTTACAAAGTTTGCTAGTAATGCCACAAGTGAAATCAAATTATAACAAAGTGTCTATTTGACAGACCAAGAGATTTTAAAGCCTTAGCCAGCCAGACTCTCTTATTGGAAGTAATCTTTGTTATGATGTATTTTATGATCTTTTAGAGTTTGTAGCGTTGGAATTTGACTTGTAATAGCCCTGGAATGTGGCATCGGGTTTCTTTTTATATTATAAATCCCAGAAAACTAGAGATCACAAAATATGGTTTTGGTGTCCTGCTCAGAGGGTGACATGGACACTTACCAATAGATATGTGCTATTTGAGGATATGCCCCATAGGAAATGGGCTTAGGTAGCCTTTATTCACCCACCTCTTGGTGGCTTAATAGGAGGAACTATGTAGGATAAAAATTTTTCATTCATTTGTTAACCCATTCAGTACATGCTGTTTTTGTCATTACATTTGTAGGAGAGGGAGAACTTTCCCCTTACCCTGCACAGTCGGAGATCTGAGTCTGTGAAATAAATAGACAGCAGACAGATTAACAGGAGAAAAGAGAGACAAATGTATTATGTGCACACGGGCATCACAGGAAGGAAAAGTGAGCACCCCCAAGCCCAGCGAGATCTAGGTGTTTAGATACCTGCTTCACAGGAGAGAGTGGAGGGGGAATGTAGGAAACCTGGGGGAGAGTAAATGATTCTGGGGAAGATGAACAGGGCCTTGGAAGAAGAGGGCACAGCCTGTGACGAGTCTATGTCTGGGCATAGTGTGGCCTCCAGACACCACTCCTGTGATTTATGTTCAATCTTCCCTGGTTGGTGAGAAACCCCGGTGAGGCTCTTTCGGAGGCTCTGTCTTTAGACAGATAAAGGGACCGGAGGGAGCTCCCTGCTGCCTTTGCTGTTCTCCAAATGCCCTAAGTGCAAAGAAAGCGGCATACCAAAGCAGCATATGTTGGGCTGCCCTTTCCTGAAGTCCACATTCAGGCTGGAACGAGCACTTCCCAATGCAGGGCAACCTGCCAGGTGCCAGTGGGAACCCAAGTCCACGGGGCCTGGTCTTGCTCTCACAGTGCCTGATTCAGCACAGATGCAATGACAGGTGCTCAGACACCGCAATGCCAGGCTGACTGTGGCAGGTGTCACAGGAATGTGGAAGCGATGTGTGCTTGGAGCACAGGAGTGGGAGAGGCCCCTGCCAGCTGGTGTGAGGAGAGCCAGCTTGCTGATGAGGGGGCACCTTCTTGGGCAGACAGGAGACTCACAGCTGCTATTGCTGTGTTGCCTGTGAGGATGGTGAGAAAGGCCTAATAGGAAATAGGGAAGGGAGGGAGAGGAACAAAGAGAATGGAGGTTAAGAAGGACTTGGCTATTGATTCCATGCAGAGGGAGAGGACAAGGGAGAGGGCAAAACGCGCTTTTTGCCCAATGACAACCACCACCACCTATTGAACATTTAACAGGTACCAGGGACTTCACTTTTTATACATTTATTATTATTTTGAGATGGATTCTCACTCTGTCACCCAGGCTGGAGTGCAGTGGCACGATCTTGGCTCACTGCAACCTTGGCCTCCCAGGTTCAAACAATTCTCCTGCCTCAGCCTCCCAAGTAACTGGGACTACAGGCGCGTGCCACCACACCTGGCTAATTTTTTGTATTTTTAGTACAGATGGGTTTTCGCCATGTTAGCCAGGATGGTCTTGATCTCCTGACCTCCTGATCTGCCCGCCTTGGCCTCCCAAAGTGCTGGGATTACAGGTGTGAGCCACTGTACCTGGCCTCATACATTAATTCACATGGTCTCCACCCCATCCCTTTCCTCCCTCAGCCCCTATATTTTGTGGATTAGGATTGAAGCCCAGGAAGGATAGATGACTTGCCCCATCACCCAGCTGCCACGAGCCGGGACTGGGATTGAACCCAGGCATGGCTGTCCCGAGGCCGAGTCTTCTTTTCTGCAGCATGTTGCCGAGTGACCATGAGAACGGAGGTTTCTGAGAAGACTCAGAAAAAGGGATTAGTTTTCAAGAGCTGCCAGAGTATTAAACCCGTTTATTTACATGTCCAATCTGTGCATTCTTTCACTCATTCTCGTCAGTAGTTGGGTTTCCGCAGTATTGCTGGGGCACCCTATCCTCTGGGCTGCTTCCTGGGCGTCTACGTGGACAGCTTCTCCCAATGCTGAGTAGTCTCACGGTGTTTGCTTCAAAGTACTGAGTATCAACCACCATGCTCAAGTGCACACAGCATTTCTGGGGAGTGTCAGCCCACAAAACCTCCCCCTCACTCACGTTTTATCTGTTCCCCAGCAAGTGAGCAGGGCGAAGAGCTGCCCCGGATTCTGCACCATGCTCCCCACATTTCCCTTGATCCTGGAGGAGGAAGCCAGAGCCCCGGCCGGCTCTGTTCTGATGCCACGCTCCCTCCTCTCAGCCTCTGCCTTCCTGGCTGCATCAGCCTGCGGTCGCTTCACTTTCTGCCTGCAGAGCAGATGGCCTCGGTCAGGAATTCCTGGGAGAAAATTCCGTTCAGGAATAGAACTTTGCAAACACAAATATAGAGAGAATATCTGAACCACTGATGGGAAAGTGGATGAGAAAAAAAGAAAAGAATCAGGACATTACAGAGAGAGGCGCACATGCAGACGTTTCTGAATTTCTAGACTTAGATGCTGTGAAGTAGATTACCTAGATAGCCTCAACGCAAGAGATGCTTTATTTTCTAGGAAAATTTAATAGAACAGTTCTAAATACATTTGCTGCAGATCTAGAAACACAAAATAAATTTTAATCCATGTTGCTCTACACTTGGGAAAAAGAAGGGACGAATCTAGCCAAGGGAACTAATATTTATGGAGTATCCACTATACTACAGCTTTTTCCTCTGTGGTTTTCTGTCATCCTCTTAACAATTCTGTTAGTCCTCATGTATAAAGACAAGGAAAGAGAGTCTCAAAAAATTAAATAATTGACCACCCTTACTCGAATGTATATTCTGATGTCGAACTTCAGGGAGCTGGGCCTCTCCGGGGTGGTTTTAACCTGTCAGTGAGCTGCCGCCCCCCCTACCCCCGCCACCGCCAACACTCCCTCCGCCCCTTGCATCAAAACCACTTCCCTTTTCCCCACACCACGGCGAAGCCGCAGGAGAAATTCCTGCTAATTTCAGCTCGCTTGAGAGATGGAACCTCCAAGTCTCTTGGGAATGTTCCCTTCTCGGCTTTTAGGTCAAATCCATGACTTCCTTCTCCTTGTTACGGCAAGATCTACCTGCCCAGTGTCTCTTTCCAGCCCTACTTGGCAGCTCTCTTCATATCTGCAGAGATAGCCAGGCTAGCTGGGGAGACCAAGGAAGACGTAGGACTGTGATTATGATGTCACACATCCCCTGGGCTCTGTGGGGGCTCTCCCCGCCATATCTCACTTTGCACATCCTGTTGCTTGTCTCGTGCTGTTTGACAAATGGGCTCTTGACCTTTGCCCAATCCTCTTGCTTCTTGCAGTTGAAACTCAAAAAAATAAAGAAAAAGAAAAGAAAAGAAAAAAATAAAAGACTTACTGTTTGAAGCCATATGAAAACCTACTAGAGTAAACCAAATGCCTTTGATGATCATATATACCGATACATAAAAACGAAAATTCCTTTTAGGGGGCAGTAAAGGGTAAGAGATGTTAGTCAAGCACGCAGGTTGGACCAAGCTGCATGCACCTACATGGTGGAGAGAGACCTGATCCTGCTTAGGGCAGAGCGGGGGAAGGAGCCAGGGCTTCCTCCTGCTCTGATCCCCACCAGCTCATGACTTTAGACCAGCCCGTGACCTCGCAGAACTGTAAAACTCTAGTAGCTGCACGACGATGAAGTGGGAGCTCTTTGGAAATGTTAGTAAGTTTTCCTTTCTAGACTTACTCATGGTTGTGTTTTTGTTTCTGTAAACTTTCTCCCCCGCCAGCTTTATTGAGGTCTAATCCACAAATAAAAATGGAATCTATTTACCAGGTACAATGTGTTACTTTGGGCCACTTTTAATCAATCCAGGCCTCCCTGTCTTTTGACTGGTGCTCTTAGTATGTTCACAAGTATTTTGAATACTGATTATTTTGACTTATTGCTACTGCCTTATTTTTGTTTTCTATTTGCTATGCTTTGTCTTTTCTTTTCTCTCTCTCTCTGCCTTTTATTTTTTATCCACACTTCTTAATTCTACATTTGGAAACATAACAGCCTATTTCTAAGTCTTTAGTGGTCCTTAAACTTGGAAGTACAACAGAAGACTGGAGACTTCACATAGATCGTTGGGCTGTTCGCCCAGAGTTTCTGATTTAGCAGGTCTGAGGTAGGACCTGAAAATTTGCATTTCTGATAAAGTCTCCAAATGACACTGATGCTATTCCTCTGGGAGAACACTTTAAAAACTACTGTTTCAGAACGAAGATTTGTTGTTTTAAAGGATATGAACAGGCAGCTTTTCCAAAGAAGACACACATGCAGCCAACAAGCATATGAAAAAATGCTCGACATCACTAATCATGAGAGAAACGCAAATCAAAACCACAATGCGATGCCATCTCATACGAGTCAGAATGGCCACTATCAAAAAATGTTAAACTAAAAAAATAACATGCTGGCAAGGTTGTGGAGTAAAGAGAACCCTTATCCACTGCCGATGGGAATGTAAATTAGTTCAGCTATTGTGGAAAGCAGTCTGGTGATTTCTCAAAGAACTTAGAACTACCATCCAACCCTACAGTCTCATTACTGGGTATATGCCTTAAGGAATAGAAATTGTTCTACTGTAAAGACACAGGCATGCATATGTTCATCACAGCCCTGTTCACAAAAGCAAAGACACGGAATCAACCTAGAGGCCCATCAGTGGTGGACTGGATAAAGAAAAGGTAGTACGTCTACACCATAGAATACTACACAGCCATAAAACAGAATGAGAGAATGTTCTTTGCAGCAACATGAATGCAGCTGGAGGTCATTATCCTAAGCAAACCAATGCAAGAACAGAAAACCAAATACTGAATGTTCTTATTTGTAAGTGGGAGCTAAACACTGAGTATGCATCGACCCAAAGAAGGAAATGATAAACACTGGGCTACTTGAGGACAGAGGGTGGGAGAAGGGTGAGGATTGAAAAACTACCTATTGGGTACTACATTTATCACTTGGGTGATGAAATAATCTGTACACCAAACCCCAGTGATACACAATCTACATATATAACAAACCTGCGCATGTACCCCTTGACCTGCAATAAAAGTTAAAAAAAAAAAAAAAGAAAAGAAAAGGATTTGTTGATTGGGTGTGGTGGTCTGTATTCTCAGCACTGTGGGAGGCCAAGGCAGGCAGATCACTTGAAGTCAAGAGTTCAAGACCAGCCTGGCCAACATGGCAAAACCCCATGTCTACTAAAATTACAGAAGTCAGCCAGACATGGTGGCAGGTGCCTATAATTCTAGCTACTCCGGAGGCTGAGGCAGGAGAATCGCTCGAACCCAGTAAGTGGAGATTATGCCACTGCACTCTAGCCTGGGTGTCAGGGTAAGACTCTGTCTAAAAAACAAAAAAACAAACAAACAAAAAAAATTTATTACCTTTGGCCAGTTAAAATACATTCAAAAATACTGAAAACTTTAATCATCTCCCTCCCCAAACTACATGTACCCACGAAATTTAGTATTCAGTCTTTGGGATTTGTAGTCCTTCCACCCCAAACCAATTCACGGATTCCCTAGGAGTCCCTGGGGAACTCCAGTAAAGATCCTCTGTTTTACAGAATAATTCTATTTCTTGAGGAAACCCTGATATTAGAATGGATAATTGACATTCTTAGGGTGCTACAATAACCTGAGCACATAACTATTAAATACAATTATTTTATTCATTGATTCAGCAGCAAATATGAACTGAGTATTTAGCATGTGCCATGGTAATGAAGATAAAATCCCAGGATAATTAGAGGGCTCACGTGGCAAGTAAACAGAAGTGTGGACCATTGGCAATTATACCTCTGTATGTGTTAATAACAGCATAATCACAAAAGCTTCCATCCTATATCCTACCAAGTCCCCAGGGTCACTCCAGCCATTCTTGAAGAAAGGCCTGTAGTCCGGCTTTCAAGTTGTGTGCTGACTTCAGTCCTCTTTTTGTGATGTGTGTGGCTGGCCTTTCCATGTGCAGTTCCTTCTGCATTTGATCTTTGTGCTGTGGGACCAAATAAGTGAGGCATTTGAACAAAAGAGTCGCAGAATGTTTCCTGGAGAAAGTGGTGTTGAAATCGAGATCTCAACGATGAATAAGACTTAGGCCAAGGGACATTTGAGGAGGGAGTAAACATGTTCAGGCAGTGAGAACAGTATGTTAGGAGGTCTAAAAGTGAAAGCCAGGTTAGAGCAGTTGGATTTCTTTTTTGAAAAAAAAAAAAAAGGAAAAGAAAAAGAATATGAGCCACTGCAGGATGTTAAGGAGGGGAAGGAGGGAAGAGGCAGGGCCTGTACCATGGGCATGCAGGGCCAGTGCAGTTGCACAGGACGAGCACTCAGAAGGTTAGGGTTTAACACTCTACAATTACTCTCTTGAAATTCTTCAGAATTTTACCTTTGAACTTGTGCTCTGTAAGTGAAGTGTAAGGAGACAATGGAGCCTGCCAGGAATGTGGAGCCTCACGCATGTGTGCTCCTGCCTCCTGCTGATTCCCAGGATGTTTTCTCAGACATCTGTTCTTCTCCCCTGGTGCCTTGGTCCTGCCCAGTTTGCACTCCCTGCCCCCACCCTACTACAGATGCTGCCCTTCACCCAGGGAGGTAGCTGGGTCACACCAAGTGAGGTGGGGCCCAGGTGGACACATGTGGAGGGCTGGTGTCTTGGTCTGTTGGGTGCTGCCATAGCAGAATACCTGAGACAGGGTCATTTATACAGAACAGAAATTGATTCTCTCACAGTCCTGGAGACTGGGAAGTCCATGATCCAAGGTGCTGGCATCTGGTGTGGACTTCTTACTTCATCCACATGTGCCAGAGGAGGAAGACGGAAGGACAAGAGAGAGTGAACCCATTCCCACAAGCCCTTTTTGCAATGGCAAGATTCCATTCATGAGGGCAGAGCCCTAGTGATCCAAGCACCTCCCAAAAGGCGTCACCTCCCACACTGTTGCATTGGGGATTAAGCTTTCAACACAAGAATTTTGAAGGGGACAAAAACATTCAAGCCACAGCAGTTGGGCATACGGCTTGCAGCATCTCAGGGCAGAGCGAGGCAGTAGGTGTCAACCCCCCGATACACTCAGTGGGAAGCTAAAACAGGGCCTTATGCCCACCCCAATCTGGGTACCAAGTGCATTCCAGTGTGGAGATGGCAGCCCCTCAGAGGCCAGCCATCGGCTATGGGTGGGTGCAGCAGAACATGTGGGAAGGGAGATTGGCATCCCAGCCGCAAGGTGGGGCACTGCATTTTCCCAAAAATGATGAAGCCAGCCTGGGCCCTTGAGAAATTCTAAGAAGCAGGTCACCGATGTCGAACTGCACTGGACTTCTAAGTAGAGTGAGAATGAGTGTGGGTCTTGTGTCATGTCACTGAGATTTGGCGCTGACTGTCATCACAGCATGACCTAGCTCATCCCGCCTAGTGGTTCTTCCAAACTTTCACTTCTCTGCTAACCCTCTGCCCTCGCCCAATCCCATTCACTCTCACACTTTGCCTCCTCATCGCTGAGCAGGTAGAGGCCGTCGGGGGAAAAAACCCTCAACTTTGTTTTCAAGCACCTGGGAACATTTCTGCTTCTAAGCCCACCTTTGCCCCCATGGAAGTGGCACATCCCCACCCCCAGGTCCCTGCTTCCTGTGCCTTCCAGCTCCCACCCCCTTCTCATCCTACCCCGCTTGCTCAGGGGTATGGCTCCATGTAATCCTCTCTCCTGTATTTCAACCTCTCTCTGTCTCTACTGGCTCACTCCTCTCAGCCTCTAAACCTCAGTTTCTCCCATCTTAAAAAAAAAAAAAAAGACATCACTTTGAATCATAAACCCCCTCATAATCAAGTTTCTTGGAGAATTGACAACTTGTTGATTTCTTTATTCAGCATACATGTATTGAGTTTGTACATCCATGCTGGCTACTGTACTGGCTGCTGTGGATACAAAAGATGAACACAGTGTGGTCCCCATCTTCAAGGAGCTGGCAGGGGGCTGGGGGGAGCGAGGACAAACAGGTGGCAGTGCTGACCATGAGGTACCATGCTAGCAATGAGCACAGGGAGCTGAGAGCTGAAGGGAGGGGGGAACCCTGGGGTCTCAGTCCAGGCAGACCAGACAGCTTCAGAGAGCAGAGCTAGAATGGGAGGCACTGGGGGGTGGAGAGGAATCTTGGAGACTTGGTCATGAAGGGCTTTATATGTCACATCAGGGAGTCCAATCTTCATCCTGATTCGTGTTTTTAGAAAAGATTCCTCAGTTTTGTTTAAAGTTGAGGCAGCAAATCTTGAAAGACTGGATTAAGGCGGGAGGCAATGTGGAGAACAGGGAATGGCATCAAGAGATCCTAAAGGAATGGGATCAGCAGGACTCAACAACTGGCCAAATACATCATGTGAAAAGAGGGAGGAGTCCGTGATGTCCTCTGGTTTCCAAGGGGGCCCTTCAGTAAGACAGGGGCCCCGCAGGAAGAATAAGCCGTCAGGAGAAGAGTAACTTCACTTTCTCATTCACTGCAAATTGGCTTTTATCCCTGTCACCCTGCTGAATCGGCTCTCATGAAGGTTTCCAATAACAGCCCAAGTGACAAGTTCAAGGAGAAGTCCAAGTTTTCGTTTTACTTTTTGGAGACATTCTGAATTCCTGGCTGTCAGGTGCCACACCGTCAATCACACCCCAAGCCCAATCCATCCTCTTTGCCCTTGAACGCTGTGGCCCTGGTATTCCCCTTGGAGCAAGGCACCTACCCTGGCACTACCATCCAGCCAGAACTCTAGAAACCCCTCTGCCCCTCTCATTCACCTCCCATGTCTAAGTAGTTATCAGATCCTGTAGATTCTGTCTCGCAGCTATGTCTTCAACCCAAATCCTGCTTCTTTCTTGCAACACCACCATCTGGGTTCAGACGTTCACCGTTTCTTATCATTTCTACGATCGTTGCCTCACTGGTCCCCCTTTCCCTGCCCTTCTTCACTCATCCTCCACTCTCCCACCTGAACTACCTTTTTCCAATGAGAATCTGCTTCTGTGCTACCCCTAGTTAGAATCTTTGATCTTTTTTTTTTTTTTGAGACAGAGTCTCCCTCTGTCGCCCAGGCTGGAGTGCAGTGGTGCAATCTTGGCTTACTGTAACCTCCACCTCCTGGGCTTAAGTGATTCTTCTGCCTCAGCCTCCTGATTAGTTGGGATTACCGGTGCCCACTACTTTCAATAATTCTTCAAAATTTCAAAACAAAATTCAAACATCTTACTTAGCTCACCTCCCAAGTCTCTTCCTGGTTGACCCTTGCTTGTTCCTCTGGCCTCATCTCTTGGTTCTTCCTCACACCCAGGTGTTTAGGCTCCTCTCCCTCCCCTGACCTCATCACGGGCTTCTTACCTCTGTGCCTCCCCACTGCTGTTCTGGCCTTGGAAGTGCTTCCTTTGTTTATTCATTTAGAATCTAAGTTCTAGGTAACACCTGCTTGTCCTTCCAAATTCAGCTCAGGTCCCAACTCCCAGGAAGCCTTCTCTGAGCCTGTACTCTGAATTAAATATCCCTCCTCTGGGCCCCTGGGCTTCTGAGGCATTCCCCCAACACAGAACTGAGCAATAGTGCTATAGTAATTGTTTCCCAGCTGCCTCTGTCTTCAACTGGAATTTGTCCCCCACTTCTGGGATAGGATCTGATGTATAACAAGTGTTACGTAACCGACCATGCAGCAGGGTTGCCAATTCATGCAGGTACCATTTGCTGTATAGATTAACACACCATGATTTAATTCAGTCTATAAATAACTGGATCATTTTTATTTTTCTCTGTCCCCATCCATTGGCTACTGGGAACATTTTCATGAAGTGGCTGATCCGGGTTAAAACTTAGTCCACTTGATGATTTAAATTCTTTCTCTTTTATTTTATTTTATTTATTTTTTTTGAGATGGAGTTTTGCTCTCATTGCCCAGGTTGGAGTGCAATGGAGCAATCTTACCTCACTGCAACCTCTGCCTCCTGGGTTCAAGTGACTCTCCTGCCTCAGCCTTTCAAGTAGCTGGGATTACAGGCATGCACCACTGCACCAGGCTAATTTTGTATTTTTAGTAGAGACGAGGTTTCCCCATGTTGGTCAGGCTGATCTCGAACTCCTGACCTCAGGTGATCTGCCCACCTCCGCTTCCCAAAGTGCTGGGATTACAGGCGTGAGCCACCATGCGCAGCCTCAATTATTTCTCTTTTATAATCACTTGTGTAAATCACTTGATGATTCTAATTGCTTCTCTTGTATAATCGCTCAGTCTCTCAGATGGCCTTGCCTCCCTCTGACTTCTTTCCCTAAGATGGCATCTGATGTTGGGGGATGGGGTGTGTGGCTGCTTTGTTCTGTGGCCTTCGAGGAAGAGAGGGGCCCTGGGCTCCCGCAGGCATGAAGACATCCGCTCTGTGGCATCTGCTGGCGCCGGTGTAAAGTCCCTCATCTGCCCGGCTGTTGCTTGTCACGCCTGTCTGGGACTCCAGAGTCTATGACTGTTGGGTTCATAGTCTGCTCAGTTCCCGTGAGCAAGCAATCATCCTCGGGGTGCTGGGGTTGACCGGGCCTCCCCTCGTTTCCCGTTGACTGCTGATACCTTCACGTTCCCAATAGGAAAAAAATCAGTGACTGCCATCACAAGACACAGTTGTTGAACCTTTCATCAATGCTTTCTAAAATACTTTCTTATTCTCAGACTCTCTTCTAAATATTCACAACAGGAAACATTTCGTCCAGCCTTACCTTCTGTGGATGATTCTGAAAACAGGTGTGAAAACTGATATGCCCGCCTCCAGAAATGCTGCTCTGTTGACCCCAGCTGAGCCTCCCTGATAGAGAAAGTCCGCCTATCAACAACGTGTGTGTTGCTATCAGGTCCCCACGTCCTCTTCTAAGAAACACTGAAAACTTCCTGTTCCCAGGGGAAAGGATTTCACCTCACATTCCCAATAAAACCTAGTAAATAGAGGTGTGAGTCATTTCATGGAGTCCTCTGAAGAACACGTCAATGAATAAAGGCTCTTTTGTGAGTCATCGAGTTACGCTGCTAGACGTGAACCATCGAAAGCAGTTTCCACCAAGGCAATCCGAGCGATGCGTCAAGCATTTCCTCTTCCTCCGGAGCATGTGTGAGCGGAAGTTCATGGCCTGGTATGCATGGCCCTGTGCTTGAACATTTGTTCCAGGGCCCTTTGCTGCCCCTTTATCCTTGGCTTCCCACTCTAGCTGTGGGTCCAAGATGGCCTTGACAAGGGCTCCACAGAGAAGGCAGAGGAACAAGACCGAGAGAAATGGCAGGAGGTGGAAAATTGTGGAATTTAAAAAAAAAAAAAAATCAATGATACAGAGGTGAAGTGAAGGAAATGGCTGGAAATATCATCTCCTTTTGAGTCTTTCTTGGCCCTCTAAGTAGGCCCAGATTAACCCCTGGCATTCCCCCTCCCATGTGCCCACTGTGTCACACCTGTGTGACACTTGAGGACTTGGTAGTTGAGATCCATCTGGACACCCCAAAGAGGAGACCGTGGAGATAACAGGGAAGTATTGAAAGACCCACATGTACGTGGGATTAGAACTGATCTTGCAATAGGCCTTGCATTTGAATCCAGAGATCCAATAGGTCATATCTAAACGTGTCAGAATGCTTGGAGGTAGGAAGAAAGGGAACCTAAGAGAGAGGGGGTGGGGTGGGGTGGGGCCAAGACAGGGACATTGCTCAAGATAGGCAGAGAATTGCACTTGAAGAAGTGCCCTAGAGCTCTGGATGTGGGTTAGGAGGGCAGCATGGCCAGCGTCTCAAAGCTGTTTGCCCATCCAGAGGAGCACAAGGCCGGCGTCATGAACTACGTTTGCCCAGAGCCCCATGCTCAGAGCAGCCCATGCTTGGTTCAATGCTCTCTTGTCATCGTTTTGAAATTCTTAATTTTTGAACAGGGGCTTGCCATTTTCATTTTGCACAGGGTCCCGCAAATAATCTAGTCAGTCCTGGATGGGAGTATTTAGGACTTTGTCTGCACAGGCGAGATGAACAGCCTGGAACTGGTGACAGACTGACCTCCCGGCTGCCCGTGAGCAAGGAAAGATAAATTTTTGGCTACTACCATTTGAGGAATTTCAACTCGTACATATTCAATGAGAAGGATGCTTGAGAGGGATGCCTTTTCAGTTTCATATCATGTCGAGGGCTTCTGGCAGTGGAGGGTGGCTGTGCTGACAGTGGAAGCCATCTTTAGCCTAGATTTGGATGGACTCATTTTAAAGAATTCCAGAACGTACATCCTTTGCAGAAAAGCCCCCCAGAGCAACATTAGCAAGATTTGCTTTAAAGTGTTCAGCTTTATGTACTTAATATTAATAAATAAAGATAAAAGCATATTACTTGTGCTCTACTTTTTTTTCCTTTTGTTATTAATTTTTAGTGGCTTGATGGTATGAAATGACTTTCCAGGAATTTGTTCTTTATTTATAACCTTATGACCACAAGAAACAAGGAGATAATGGCTTGAATTGCAACATGAAAAATTAAGACATTCACATAATAGGAATTTTCGAAATAGTTAGAAATAAATGTAGCAAAACTCCCCAAAACTCACCAATTTCCTTGTACCTTCAATGTCTCACGCAGGCGTGTGCACACACACACATGCGCTCTCTCTCTCTTCCACTAAGCGAAACAGGTATATATTTTTTCTTACAAAGCACAGTCTAATTAGACACGGGCATAACTCTTTTCCTTATAGAAGTGAAACCAACTTATCTGTCATATCTTCAATGCCTAGCACAGTGTTAAATCAACATTTGCGGCATAAATGAATGAAAAGTACTTAACTGAAAATGTAGAAGATTCTCCATGGTTTCAATGCCAAATGTTGAAGTGATTTCAAAGGATCAGTTAGTACCATGCACTGGTGGAATGGTGTTGGTGTGCCTAAGGGGACACATAGGAATGGCCTACAGGTATACACAGGGACAGATGGGCAGGGCAGATATTGGGGAAAATGATAAAGAAGAAAAGTTTATCCCAGCACTTTGGGAGGCCGAGGCGGGCGGATCACAAGGTCAGGAGATCGAGACCATGGTGAAACCCCGTCTCTACTAAAAATAGAAAAAATTAGCCGGGCACAGTGGCGGGCGCCTGTAGTCCCAGCTACTCGGGAGGCTGAGGCAGGAGAATGGCGTGAACTCGGGAGGCGGAGCTTGCAGTGAGCCGAGATTGCGCCACTGCACTCCAGCCTGGGCGACAGAGCGAGACTCCGTCTCAAAAAAAAAAAGAAGAAAAGTTTTTCTTTGGGATCTTCAGCTTCACCATTTGGCTTCATTTCCCCCCCAACTCTTCTTCTCCTAAAGCCACATTTCTTTCTAGCCCCCCTTTCCCAGGACCCATGCTTTTTATATGCTTCTTTTCTAGTGAAATAAGAAAAGCCCAGTACCTGATAAAGTATGCATGACTGCTACAATGTTTTGAATGAGCTCTCTGAAGAGTGTTAATATTTTAAGAGAGGAAAATGGAATGGATTACAGACTGTGGCATTCCCAGAATTAAGAAGCACTATAGGAATTGGGGGTGTGGGAGAAGAGACATTTCTGGTCCTCACAGGTAGAAATCACTTTTCTTTAAAAACCAGAATCACTCCTCTTTGAAATAGAATAACTGCTCACAGGGGAGGTGAGGGGTATTGTTATAGGAACTGCCATACCTTTTTCTCCTTTTTGTTTGGAAACAGGGCCTCGCTTTGTCAGCCAGGCTGAGGTGCATTGGCACAAATGCAGCTCACTGCAGGCTCAACTTCCCAGGCTCAAGTGATCCTTTTGCCTCAGCCCCCCAAATAGCTGGGACTGCAGGTACATGCCACCACCTAGCTAATTTTTGTATTTTTAGTAATGACAGGGTTTCACCATGTTGCCCAGGCTGTTCTTGAACCCCTGACCACAAATGGGAGGCCTGCCTCAGCCTCCCAGAGTGCTGGGATTACAGGCATGAACCACCACACCCGATCTATCTCCTCTTTTTTACATGCCACAGATAAACTCAACCTGCACAGGGAGAGACAGAGACGCAGAGAGAAGCAAGTGACACAGGACCCAGAGGTGACTGATCCAGCTGAAAAATCACGTCTAAATTCCAAGCCATGACAAGGCTCTGCTCTTCCTTTCCAGGGGACGGAGGCCAGGCCTTGGTGAGCCGAGGTGAAACAAGTACTTGTGGCTGTCTGACCGCTCTGCTGGTCTCTCTCAGGCCAGGCCCAGCATATCTGGTCCCACTCTGGTCTGCTCAAACAGCCAGACCAAGACACATTTAAAATTTGTCTTTGGCTTGTCTTTTACGCTCAAGGTATAAGCTCCCAAGCCAAGCCATCCTCTTGGTTTTGAAGGATGACAATTAATCAACCAAGAAGCACTGACTGAGACCTGCACCCAAGGCCCAGAGCAGGGTCCGTGAAGTACACAAAGACAAAGAAAAGGAGCTAGCACCCTACTGGGAATGTAGACACAGGCACATAGAAAGGTAACACCCAAGCATGGTGGCTCACACCTGTATTCCCAGCACTTTGAGAGGTCAAGGCAGGAGGATTGTTGGGGCCGGGAGTTCAAGACCAGCCTGGGCAACACAGTGAGACCCCATCTCTACAAAATGTTGAAAAATTAGCCTGGCGTGGCACATACCTGTAGTCCCAGTGACTCAGAGGAGGCTGGGGTGAGAGGATCATTGGAGTCCAAGAGGTTGAGGCTACAGTGAGCTGTGATTACGTCACTGCAGTCTGGGCGTCAGTGCAAGAGTTTGTCTCTAAAAAATAAATTTTTTAAAAGAAAGGTAACTGACAAAAAGGAGCAGAATCTCACGACTCTGGCTTCTGCGGAGAAAGAGATCCCATTATTATTGTCTTTAAAAAGCAATCAAATTTAATTGTTCCAAAGGTTGCACTAAATAGATAAAGAGAAATGGCTCCAGATTTCCGCTCATGCCCCACTCAGGTTTTGCATATTTCCTCAGGAAGTGCCACAAACTCACTCTCCAATTGTCCAAACAAGTCCTTCACTTTAGTACACAAAACAATATATACACATTGTGTGCGTGTGTGTGTGCGTGCGCCTATGAGAAAATACGTCTTTACCCCACCAAGAATTTTTTGTCGTTGTTGACATTGTCTCTTAAAACATGAAGAATCTGGCTGGGCACAGTGGCTCATGCCTGTAATCCCAGAACTTTGGGAGGTCGAGGCAGGCGGATTGCTTGAGCTCAGGAGTTCCAGACCAACCCCGGCAATATGGTCTCTACCAAAAATACAAAAAATTATCCAGGCTTGGTGGTGCATGTCTGTAGTTCCAGATATTTGGGGGCCTGAGATGGGAGGATCACTTGAGCCTGGGAGGCAGAGGTTTCTGTGAGCTGAGATTGTGCCACTAAACTCCAGCCTGGGCAACAGAGTGAGACTCTGTCTCAACAACAACAACAACAAAAAGAAAGAAAGAGAGAGAGAGAGAGAGAAAGAAAGAAAACATGAAGAATCTTTACTACATAATTTTGAACTTTATAAACCATATATTTATCCACATTCCTCTTAGCCATAGTGCTGAACACAGAGTTATTACTCAATCCAGGCAGCCGTCATTTTTTTCCTTTTTTTTTTTTTTTTGAGACGGAGTCTCCCTCTGTCACCAGGCTGGAGTGCAATGGTGTGATCTCAGCTCACAGCAACCTCTGCCTCCCGGGTTCAAGCAATTTCCCCTGCCTCAGCCTCCTGAGTAGCTGGGATTACAGGTGCTGGCCATGTATCAGTCATGCCTGACTGATTTTGTTTTGTTTTGTTTTGTTTTTAATTTTAGTAGAGCTGAGGTTTCACCATGTTGGCCAGGATGGTCTCAATCTCCTGACCTCATGACCTGCCTGCCTCATCCTCCCAAAGTGCTGGGATCATTTTTATTATTTTATATGTTCATCTTTTTTCATGAAAGGGGGAAAGACTTCTCCATAGTTAAAGGTAATAGCTGTGACTTAGTCATTGCAGCAGTACCTACGTAGAATGTAAATGTATCCCTCTGGTTTATTTCTCTTCATGTTTCCCATTTCTGTTCCTTCATCCTCTCTCTTCCTGTCTTCTATACTTTTCCGCCATCTCATCCAAATCTCTTTATTTCTGTATTTACTTCTGTATTTATTTATTTATTTATTTATTTACTTAGAGACAGAGTCTCACTGTGTCACCCAAGCTGGAGTGCAGTGGCATGATCATGGCTCACTGCAATCTCTGCCTCCCGGGTTCAAGTGATTCTCCTACCTCAACCTCCCAAGTAGCTGGGATTACAGGCATGTGCCACCACACTCAGCTAATTTTTATACTTTCAGTAGAGATGGGGTTTCACCATTTTGGCCAGGCTAGTCTTGAACTCCTGACCTCAAGTGATCCACTCGCCTCGGAATCCCAAAGTTCTGGGATTACAGGTGTGAGCCATCATGCCTAGCCTTTTCTTTTCTTTTTTCTTTTCTTTTCTTTTTTTTCTTTTCTTTTTTTTTTTTTTTTTTTTTTTTGAGATGGGATCTCACTGTCTTACCCAGGCTGGAGTGCAGTGGTGTGATCAAGGCTCACTGCAGCCTCCACCACCCATGCTTGCTCAAGTGGTCCTCCTGCCTCAGCCTCCCAAACAGCTGGGATCATGGGCACACACCACCACATCTGGCTAAATTTTTTATTATTTGTGGAGTCAAGGTCTCACCATGTTGCCCTGGCTGGTTTTGAACTCCTGGGGCCAAGTGATCCCCCTGCCTCGGCCTCCCAAAGTGCTAGGATTACAGGCATGAGCCACCACGCCCAGATTTATTTCTGTTTAGATCCTTTACCTGGGACAGAATGAGGAGGTTGAAAATGTGTGTATTTGAGGGTAGGGCTGAGGAAGCTTTGGAAAACTGAATCCAAATCCTGGCTTTGTGACTCCGCAATGGGCCCTGTGGCTCAGTCCTCTCCACGATGGCCTCAAGGTCAACCTGGGGCTCATTTGAGCTTTTATCTTCTTAGGGTAATTAGTAGTTCCAAGGACATCAAGCAGCCATTGAATGAGCGTTTCAATTGGAGCAAAGAAGCTATGTACAGACGTGGCAGAAACACGTTAATCAGATGTGTTCAGCAACCGACCAGGGTTTTGTCTCTTCCACTGTTCATATTACTCTTTCAACTTAATCTCAAATACTCAAAGCTTCCAACTCTGTCTTTTTTCCCAAATCTAAATTAGTCACGGCATTCCCAGTTACCCTATGCAGGACGGCCAAGTCAACCAATGGGAGTAGGGGGTGGGGACTGGTTACTGTTTCACTAACAAGCACCATGGGTTTCAGTATTTTGTTACAGTCAGACAACAAGAGTAGCTGGGTGATCTTTCCCCGTCATCTTTTTGGACAATTAATCAATTGTTAAGTAACCACCTGTGTAATTAAGGACAAACCACAACCTACCTGGTCTCCAATTTTCTTACGTATAAAGTGAGAGGGCAGAATATGCTCTGTCTACGATCACTTCCGGTTCCGAGAACACTTCTCCTAATTTTCAGCAGTGTGTATAGTGTGTTCTGCTGTAAACCAAAAGGCAAGGGCTGTACATGGAAACGTGAGTTAGAAAGCCCTGATTCTGAAGACAATGAGAATACTTAGGAGAGACATGAAAGAGGTGAGAGAGACCCACGGCCTGATAGGTAAATGAAGATCAAGAGATCAAGACCAGCCTGGCCAACATGGTGAAACCCTCTCTACTAAAAATACAAAAATTAGCCAGGCGTGATGGTGGGCGCCTATAGTCCCAGCTACTCGGGAGGCTGAGGCACGAGAATCACTTGAACCCAGGAGGCAAAGTTTGCAGTGAGCCGAAATTGCACCACTGCACTCCAGCCTGGGTGACAGAGTGAGACTCTGCCTCCAAAGAAAAGAGAAGATAGAACTCCTAATGTGGAGGAGCTTAAGGTGATGACAGGTGAGGAGGAAAAGCTGACATGGAGGAAGGCCACTGCAGGGCAGGGAGGGAAGACATCAGTCTTGGTAGCCAGACAGGAAGTGTCCCCAAGAAGACAAAGAATGTCATGAAATGCAGGTTATGGCTTGAGAAAGTGAGAAGGAGAGCAGTGCTGATGGATCCTGAAGTTTCCTAACCCTGGGTTCCTGTAGAATGAGTCCAGCTGAGGAGAGCTGAGAAAGAACTCTTGGGTGGCACAACCTAGGGATTTTTTATGTTGGAAACCCCTTTATGTTGGAAAAACAGGAAATGGCCAGTCAAGGGCACAAGAGAACCAGGCAGAAATGACTTTGCCTCCTTGGTGTTCAGAGGATTTGAGGGAAAGCTCTAGTTTTGTCAGAGTAAAAGCAAGGTTCAGCCCGGCTGGGGGGATGGTGAGGGCGGCATCAGTGAGGACCCAGATGCTGGATGGAGCAGCGCCGTGGCTCTGGTGAAAGGATGCCCATCGCATTAGCAAAGCCTGAGTGCCGGGCGTGTCTTACAGGCCTCTTTGGGTCACCAGTAAGAGAAGCCAGCTCCAATTAGCTAGAGCAGTGCCAAGCAGCCAGCTCCTGAAAGCTCCAAGAGATACTATCAGGCCTTGTCTTCTCTCTCTCTCTCTCTTTCTCTCAGCTCTAGTTCCTCATACACTGGCTTCAGTGTCAGGCCAATCCTCTCTGCAGAGTGGCCTGTGACAGTCTCAGGACCATTCCTCAGCACGGCAACCCCAGAGGAACAACAGAGCAGCCCTGTCACTCCAGAAGAAGCTCTAGGAATGAGACTTGGGATGAGGTTGATCCTCGGGCTAGTCATGATAGGATGGAGTATGTTCATTAGCCTTAGTGGAATATGCTCTGCCTAGGAGCTGGGGAAGGAGGGAGCAGGGGTGGGGTGGAGTTGGCCAGCCATTCTCAGATAGAACTAGAGTTGCAACGATGTGATTCTCGAAAGGACCATCACAGAGCTGTTGCCAGGAGAAGGGGGAATTGAATGTGGGGCAGGCAGTGGCAAGAGATGTCCATCGACCCAGCTTGTACCCACAACTAGCCTGACTTGTATGTAGGGGACATTCAGGGATTGCCACAGACAGAAACAGCTTGCACATTCCCTCACTAAATCCAAGCTGTCTGGGCGACCTGTTATGAAGCCACAACTTTCCAGGAGAAGCAAAAGGAAAAGGTGGCCATCCCTGATGGCGAGGGGGTGGTGCTGAAATGAATCAGAAACAGGATTCTGAGGGGATTTTTTTTTAGTCTATTGTATTACAATACCATAATCCCTTCTGGTATGATTTGTATGCCCGTACTAAAAATTAACTCCAGAGGGGTTACAATCCCTTATAGCTCACGCTCTTGCTTAAACCACCCACCCCTCTGCTCCCAGAGGACAAAGATCTAAATCATCGTGGCCTACCAGGTCCTGTTACACTCCAGCCTCATCCTGGACCACACTCCCTGTTATACTCAGCATGTCAGTGACTTGGGCCTCCTTTCAGTCCTTCAGGCAGCAGTACCATGCTGCCTCTGACCACAGGACCTTTGCACAAGACCTCTTTCCCACCTACCATCTTTCCTCCATCTTCACCTGCTTAACTCCTCATCTTTCTTCATATTCAGCCCAGTCGTCACCTCCTCAAGTGACCTCCCCAGCTACAGTCATAGCCTCTCACAGCCCGGGTACCAGGCACCATCATTGTAATTTCCCATGATTCTTCAATTCTGTCTACCTCTACCACTAAACCGTAAGGCCCACAGCAGTGGAAACTGTGATTTTCCTTTTCTTTTCACCATTAAGTTGCTTGCATGGTTCCTGGAATTTAAATATTTATTGAATGAATAAATGAATGAAGATGTTTACAATCTAAGTGAGACACAGTGACCCAAACATAATGGCTGTGCACAGCACAAGCATTCAATTTCAGGGGTGATTTCAAAATATTTAATAACCTATGTGGTGCAATCATCAGCCAATCGGAACAGGTACTGGTATGGCTGTCCTCATATGGGTCAGCAGATCAGCCCTGAAATAAATGACGTGTGAACGTGCTTTGAAGCCTCAACAGGTGATAAAACGTAACATACTTTGATGGTTACAAAACAACTCAGAAATGCAAAAACTGTACAACTTCATTTTTAAAAGAACTGAATTTAATTTTGTTTCTTGAGCCCCCATTCTGTTGCTTAGTCACTTCAGGGTAAATCCAGGCAGGATTTTATCTGTTGATTCAGACATGTCCCTCCCCACTCATGTCCCTGGGGTTGTGTCTGAGTTCTAGGGTGCTAATAGAGTACCACCTGTTCAAAGGATCAGGTCCCTGGTTGTCTTCATGTACCCAGGCTGACATCTGCCAGCATGCTCCCTCTTCCACTGGGTCTCTGCCCCGCCTGCACATTGGCTGAGATGGCCACATTTATCCTGGTCTCTGGGAGTGGGCCAGGCAGTCGCAGCTGGCCCTTCTTTACAGGTTGCCTGACCCTCTCTGTTATCTACTTGTCTTTTTCAGAGAAGGAGAGATGGTAAATTTTTGGATGCCCCACACTAAGGACACAGGAGACTTGGCGGGGCTGTCTCAGACCTTCCCTGTGTGGACCGGCCAAGTTGCATGTTCACCTGCCTGTTGCTGTGCCCTGCAAGCATGACACAGCTTTGCCAACAAGCCAGGCTCCTGGAGACAGAAGCACAGCTCTCCTCTACAGTCCATTAACCTGCCTAGGGGCTCTGCTATACCCTGCGTCCCTGCAAGTTCTTCTCTGTCTGCCCTATGGTCTGGATTACTTCATTGGAGAGCAAAACCTCATTCTCATCTGATCATTCCTTCTTCTAACTATGTCATTTATGTTAATGACAACTCTATGTCCTAAGTTCTTCAAGGCCCTGTTTTTTGAGACAAACTTTTTCATTTAAATTCTTATCTCTGCTGTGAGACTCAAAATGTATTTTGAAATCCAAACCTGAGTGTGGCTTTATTTCATTCTCTCTGCATTTCTGCTCTAAGCTCTAAGCTCTAAGCTCTCAACCTTGAGGACAGTCAAAATAGAGCCAATGCTGCTGTCTGACTGCATTGGGGGTGGCAGAAAATACCAGAGAAAACAAAGACAAAACCATTTAATAAGATTATACCTCTACATGATTATTATGTTATTATTATTATATTGATAACAAACTTACTGAATAAATATATAGAAAGTGTTAGTTTAAAAGAAGGCATTTAGGCCAGGTACAGTGGCTCATGCCTGTAACTCCAACATTTTGGGAGGCCAAGGTGGGAGGATTGCACAAGCCATGAGTCTGAGACTAGCCCGGGCAATACAATTGGACCCCATCTCCATAAAAAAGAAGAAAAATTTTAAAATTAACTAGGTGTGGTGGTGCATGCCTGTAGTCCCAGCTACTTAAGAGGGTGAGGTGGGAAGAGCAGTTGAGACCAGGAGATCAAGGTTATAGTGAGCTGTGATCATACCACCACACTCCAGCCTGGGCAACAGAGCGAGACCCTGTCTCAAAAAAAAAAAAAAGAAAAGAAAAGAAAAAAAGAAAGAAAAGAAAAGAAAAAGGAGACATTTAAATTAATAGATGAAATATCAGGTATGCTTTATAAAAAATTCTAATTTTACTGTTTCTGTATTGAATGTAAGTTTCCACATATGTTTTCTCACTTGATGTCCTTCAATTGCTTTTTAAATCTGATGATTTTAGATGAGAAAAGTGAAACCCAAAGAAGTTTGATGACCAGCTTGTGGAATCCTGTTGGTAAGGGACAGGATAATAACAGGGACCCAGACACTCTGGCCTCCAGTCCAGAGATCTTCCCATGGCAGTCCAAAACCGGAAGCGGCAGGAGAAAAGATGAGTTGAGGCTGAAATGTATGACACCGGGGCTATTCTGTTGGCTTAGCTGGCCTGCTTCATCAGAGAAGCAGTGTCAACAGTGTAATATTTTTGTATTTTGGCTGTCGGGCAGCTTGCATTTGTCTGGATTCTTTGTGACAGCTTTCATTTAGCAATGCCTTCTCATTAGCAGAGCTTGGTCTACAACCGAGCTGTGTTTGCACTCCAATTTACATCAGAATGAAGCCTCCTGGATGGGAAAGCATGGACATTGTAGATGAACGAGCTGGGCGGCCGAACTCCCAGAAGACAGCCTAGAGCTGCCAACCTCCTCCGTGCCGGCCAACACCAATCAACCATGTTTGGAAGGCAAAGCCGCCCAGCTGCGGGATCCAGAAGGAAATTCAAGATCTACCTCAGTTTTAAATTTAGCATCCCTGATTGTCTACTAAAATTAACTGTTTTTGTGATCTTCAGATTTGCCCAGAATTCAGGCATCTTCTGACAAGCCAGGTCCAGTCTCTGTGGGCAGAGTGGAGATGGAGTGCAGGGAGGACACGGAAGTCTTTCTTGCTCAAACTTGGATCTGTGGTGGGGCAGTGGAAGGTGCATAGAGCTGTTTCGGCCCCACACTGGTGTAGCCCCAAGCCCTTCTGCCAACCCTGGGACAACCCTAATCACCTTCCATTCCTGTTCAAAGACCCGAGTGTGCCTTCTGTAAGGCCAGATCTCAGAAGAGGGGACCTAGTGGGAGGTTTAATCGAAATCTGCCAACCCTAGGCAGAACTGACCACAAATAGGCCCACATGAGACGGGTAACCCAGCTGGGAGTGTGACTGAAGATAGTGGGATGGTGTCTCCTTGGCTGGGATGGGGTGCCCTGCCTGAGGAAAGGGAAGAACGTGTTCGCCCGAAGGATAGGCGATTTGATCAAGAAAACTTTAAACTGGCTGTGGAGGAGGGAGAAAAATGCTCAGAAAAAAACTTGTGAAACCGGTTAGTGTGGAGGATGCAGGAGCCACTTGAGAGGGAGAATGAGCACAGGAGGGGCCACGAGTTTCCCTGGAAAAGAGCCCAGAACCGCGCCTTAGAGCCTCAGTGGATGCCCTGCTGGCACCCAGAGCAAGAGGAAGGAACAAAATGGATTCAAGGCCATGAATCCATGGCCTTGGGATGGGACGGCCACTCCACTGTCATGGGCGTCACTGCAATTGTAGTAGCACCTCACGGCCTGCTGGAAGAATTGGAGTCCAGCTCAGTGGACCATGGGAGGGGTGGACCATGGGAGGGGCTGACCAGAGCTCAAGGCAAGAGCTCCATCGTGAGCACCTCAAGTGTACCTGGCTGCAGCTGAACCATCCTCTTCTCCCTGTTCTCCTCACACTCTGTCTTGGGAATAGCACCAACACACACTCAGTCACTAAGCCAGAAATCAGACCTTTCCTTACCTCTTTGTCCCTAGAGCTGGTCAGTCACTGTGACCCACTGGTGTCTCTTTAATCTCTCTCCTCTACATCTCCATGGCCACTTCCATATTTCAAGGCCTCATCATCTTTTGCCTGGCCATTGTCCTGGCCTCCCAGCAGGTTGTCCTGTCCCCAGTTTTCTATACTATCACCAGGGAAGCAAAATTGATAATGTCATTCCTTGTTTATAAAATCCTTCAAGAGCTCCTCATTGCCATCAGGGTGAAATCTGAATGCCCTTGGCACGGCATTCAAGGCTTTTCACAACTCCATCCATGCCCATCCTCCTAGCCTCATTTCTTCTCCCTTGGCTGCAGACCCTCTTTGCTTCAGCCATTCTGAACAGCATGCAGGTCGCCCAGACATCCGAGCACACCGCACCTTCTCCCACCTCTGCATTGGCTACAACCCCTGCCCAACAAGTCTTCCTACCCACAGCCCCTGCACAATCCCAAATGCCTATTGGTCCTCCAGGACTCAGTTCATACGCTACTTTCTCAGACAGAAGTCCCTGTCCCATTTCCGGCTCCTCACCCAGGGTGGAAACCCTTACTCTGGGCTGCCTAGCCTCCTGGTTTGCCTCTATGGGCCCTTACACATTCTCCACAGAGCCCTGGCCCTGGGTAGCCTTTGTGGGTATAAGAATGCTGGCACAGAGATCCAGCTTTCCCCGAGTCATGTTTTCAGTGCAGATCCCCGTGGTAGAAACTCAGTTCCACCTGCTGACCACAACACATGGGAATTATGGGAGCTACAATTCAAGATGAGATTTGGGTGGGGACACAGCCAAACTGTTTCAGTTTGGTTTGGGTTTTTTTATTTTTGAAATGTATATTTTTTAAATTGGCAAATAATAATTGTGTATATTGACAGGGTGCCATGTCATGTTTTGATCTCCATGTACATGGTAACAAGGGGATATATTTTAATAAGGGGGAGAAATTAGAGTATCTTGCTAGGGAACAACTCACCCTGAAGAGAGGGAGCTCCTTTGTACACATCTGGCCAGAGATCGACATGCTCACATCAGGGATGGGGTGGGGATGGCTCATGCCACGGATCAGACAGCCTTTAGTCTCCCTGCACATGGGGATCCAGCCTGATTCATGGTAAGGGCGCTGCCATCAATGAGAAAATGTAAGTTAGAAGAATCAGACAAGTTTGGTGCAAGCCGCCTACAACCTTGACACCCACATCCCAGGCAACAATCAGACATAGTGTGTTTACAGCCAGTTCCAGCAGCCTTGATGCAGGCACCAGGGTGTATTGGCTGCCGTGGAGGGACCCTTGGCAGGCACTGCTCAGAAGACATGGTGCTCCAGAAATCACGAGTGGCACAAGACCAGAGCTGAAGCCACACAACTCCAAGAGGATAAGTTCCTAGAGGACACAAGAGGCCCTTCCAGGGATTCTCAGAACTGTTTGGAAGAACTGGAGGCATGCCTGAGGAAGCTGGAATTCCCTCCAGGGAAAGCAGAGCTGCTATACTTTTATATTCCAAAAAGTTTTATGCAGGGAACCATGCTATTTTTCCTCAAGATAGTATGGGGAGCAGAAGTGTCAATAATGTCAGCCAAATGGAGATTTGACCATCAGTGGACAGGAGACCTTAGAACATGGAAATTCTGGGTTAGGCTCCGCCATCTGAGGCCTTCCATCCAAATCAACATTAGAGACTACAACTAACACCAGTTGCCAGATTTCCAACTCTTTCTCCTCTCAGGAGTCCCTATTTCTAAGCAGATGCCTCACTTTTTGCCTGAATGTCTTTGGACAGAAACATTCAGTAATCATCAAGGTGATGAAATGAGATTGGAACATTCCAGACACAAATCAATGCACATAATACTTAAAAATCCTTGGATTTGCAATGAGGGAAGGGCAGGCAGGCCTGTTTGCTGGCACTGAATACCTTATTACCTGGTCCATTATCCAAGAATCTGAGCTTTATACAACTCAAAAACAAAAATCCCAGTTAGAAAATGGGCAAAGGACGTCAATAGACATCTCTCTGAAGAAGATACACAAATGGCCAAAAAGCCCATGAAAAGATGCTCCGTATCACCAATCAGGGAAACATAAATTAAATCACAATGAGGTGCCACTTCACAACAGATGGGTGGACGAACACAATGTGGGCTGGGCTATCCCTACAATGCAATGTCATTCCGCTGTAAGAGGAAGACAGCCCCGACACTGACACACACAGATGGATCTCGAAGATATTATGTGAAGTGGAACAAGCCAGACGCCAAAGGACAACTATTGTACCATTCCACTTATGTGAGGAAGCTAGAGTAGTCAAGTTCGTAGAGACAGAAGGTAGAGTGGTGGTGGCCAGGGGCTGGGGGAGGCGAGAATGGGAATGACTGCTCAATGAATGCAAAGATTAAAAATTTCTGGAGATGGATAGTGGTGATGATTGCATGAGAGTATAAAGGTGCGTAATGCCACTGAACTGCACACTTGAAAATCATTAAAACAGCCGGGCACTGTGACTCACACCTGTAGTCCCAGCACTTTGGGAGGCTAAGGCGGGTGGATCACTTGAGGTCAGGAGTTCGAGACCAGCTTGGCCAACATGGTGAAATCCCATCGCTATTAAAAATACAAAAATTAGCCAGGTGTGGTGGTGGGTACCTATAATCCCACCTACTTGGGAGGCTGAGGCAGGAGAATCGCTTGAACCCAGGAGGTGGAGGTTGCAGTGAGCTGAGATCACACCATTGCGCTCCAGCCTGGGCAACAAGAGTGAAACTCTTGTTTCCCAGAAAAAAAAGAATAAAATAATTAAAATGGCAAAGTTTGTGTTACATTTCTTTTATCACAATTTTGTAAAAAGATAAATATATATGTATAGACACATACTTATAGGCATGTATATACATATATACATAAAACATATAAAACATACATAGGTGTGTGTACACATGTAAACATATACACACACATACATGTGTATATATGCATATACTATATAAAATATGATTTTTAATATTCTAAGATTGTGTCCTCTCTGCTATTTTGATATTGAAATGTCCTTTATTTCATGAATAATCATGATAGTAGACGGTAATTGTTGTTTCTAATGTCTTGATAAACCAAAATATATATTGGCCTCCCAAGCGCTTTTTGAAAGGTTGCTGGTCTGTGATACCAAAGGCCTGGAAAGCACTTGGTTGCTGGCCTGGAGTCTCCGGGAGTCTCCCAGCCGTGACGCTGTTAGTTGAGGACAGCGGTTCTCAACCTTGGCTGCACACAGGCATCACTCGTGGAGTTTTTAAAAGACTGACACCTTGGCCCAACTCCAGGGATTCTAATGTCATGGGTTCTGGGTGTCAGGACTTTAAAAGCTGGCCAAGGAGAAGTAGGTGAGTGAGCTGGGGCAAGGAGCCAGACGGTGGCCATGTTTTTTGACTTTTTTGGGTTCTCCTAATCAAGTGCAAACTCCTCTTTCTTTATTATTCCCAGAGTGGAATATGGACCAAAGAAAAACAAACAGGAGTGGGAAAGGTCAGAGAATGGAAAGAGAGAGCAGCAAAACATTTGTTTTAGAATGAATTCGCTTTTGGAAACGTATCTTATCAACCCCCTTTTGTCTTTATACCACTTAGGCTTTGGAACCCCTTGACTCCTAATTAATTCTGTTTGAGAAAATCTTTTCCTTATTTCATTTGTAAGTAACTTTTCACAGGAGAATAAAACAACACGAGGAGAAAATCTCTCAAAATATGCCAAAGAGTCTTTGGTATTTCTTTTCATGCCATGATTATGACATCACCCAAAATGTTTGCTCACCCAGAAATGTACTTCCTCTTGGCTTTTAGAATTCCTTGCATATTAAGATACGTTTCTAATTATATTCAAATACAAACCAGATGTTTTCAACACTTTACTTTAAAATCTCTTCCTGAGTCTTACTTACAATATTTTAGAAGGGGGTGGCATTCAGCTCACTCTGTCTCTGCTTTTTCTGTGTATTCTCAAAGATTTCATGTTCTCAAATAGTTTTCCTGGGAATTTAGAAATCTGACTCCAAGAGAAAATTGTGTATACCTACTGACCTTTCACAAGGCTCGACTCTGAGTATTAAGAAAAGGAAAGGGTTAATTTCGTGCGTAGTGGTATTTCTGGAGTTTTCTGTAAGATCCTTAGAATTAGAAAATAGCTTTCTAGTTGATTACCCTCTTGTCTCTGTCAAATCTTGGCTTTCACCTTTCTTATAAATGGAACAAGCCTTCTTTGTTGTAACACTCACCTTAACTCCTGCTGTATCTTGCCTCAAGCATGCTTGCTACTCATATAATAGGGAACTGCAAAATAATATGGGAACAATTAGCCTTTTTAAATTTTTCTTTTCTTTTTTTTTTTTTGAGACAGAGTCTCTCTCTCTGTCAACCAGACTGGAGTGCAGTGGTGGGAGTGGAGCTCACTGCAACCTCGAACTCCTGGGCTCAAGCAATCCTCCTGCCTCAGCCTCAAATAGCTAGGACTACAGGCATATATCACCTCAACTGCCTAAGTTTTTAAAATTTTTGCAGAGCCAGGGGTCTCCCTATGTTTCCCAGTGTGGTTTTGAACTCCTGGCCTCAAGCAATTCTCTCATCTTGGCTTCCCAAAGTGCTAGGATTACAGGCGAGAGCCACCATACCTGGACCAATTACCTTTAACGTGGAATATAAATTTTCATTTCCTCCTGGGATCTTGCCAGTAGGAAGGAAACACTACTAGTTCAAGATTACATATTAGCCTAGATTTGTTAAAGTCTTTACTGTGTCATGAACTATATTGAGCGTGAGCTTTTCGCTCTCCACAGGGACAATTGCTAGGGTCTGGGTGTGAAGGGATGTCCACCTAAGGTAGGACCAATAGAAACCAAGGTTTCCCATGTTTTCAAAGGTCAAGACCAGTGTCCTCTTTCTTACCCCCAACTAAGGTTGCTGAAAATAAGTGGTCTGGGCCTGGGGAGGGGCGGGAGACTGACGTCTGCCAGCCCTGTTCACCTGTCCAGAGATGGCTTCACAGGAGGCAGGTCTGGAGAAGACACCTTTAGTTTGGTCTTTTTCGTTTACTTATGCGAGCCTTGTGCGTAGAAAGGTACAGGAGACTTGAGACCATCGGCCTCTCTGGCTGGTGCACAGGGTGGAATGAAATGTTTAAGTCTCACACTTCTTTTCTCATAAAATATGTCAGTTCAAAGCAAAAGGTCAGTCCCCAGTGGCATCTTCCGGTCACCTCATTTTTCCCTTCCCCTTTTGCTATAACTGGGATATCCACTCCCTCTATGGCTTTTCTGCCTCTTCTAGGCCCAGCAAACTCACACTCCACCCTTGAGACCTGGGTCAAACAGCACCTCTTCCTTGCAGCCTTCCCAGCTCTCACACTCAGCTGGCTGTTGCCACCTCCACGTCCCCACACCATTTGGACACACCTTTCTTTATATTTCATTTTCTTGTAATGTTATTTTAAAATTTATTTTATTTTATTTTATTTGAGACTGAGTTTTGCTCTATCGCCCAGGCTGGAGTGCAGTGGTGAGATCTCAGCTCACTGCAACCTCCATCTCCTGGGTTCAAGAGATTCTCCTGCCTCAGCCTCCCAAGTAGCTGGGATAACAGGCGTGCACCACCATGCCTGGCTAAATTTTGTCTTTTTAGTAGAGATGGGTTTTCACCATGTTGGCCAGGCTGGTCTCAAACTCCTGACCTCAAGTGATCTGCCTGCTTCGGCCTCCCAAAATGCTGGGATTACAGGCATGAGCCACTGCACCCTGCCTTTGTAGTGTAATTTTTGGTTCGTGGCTGTGAACTTTGCTAGGCTGTGGACCCTCAAGGATGAGGAGAGAGCCTTTTCTTTGTGTCTCCTGGGCCAAGTGCAGCGGATTGACTCCTGGGAAAGGCTTGATGTAGTGGAGTCACACATACATTTGCTCAGGGAGGTGAGAGAGAGAGAGAGGGATGGTGGGGAGAGACACAGTCCTGTGATTCTGCCTCTCCCTGTGTGACCTCCTGAGGTGAGAAAGAGAGGAGAAACCCAAGGCTGCTGGCTGGCGCCTGCTGTGGCCCTCCAACGGTGTGAGCCACTGTACCTCACAGATCCCAATCACAAGTTAGCTCCCACATCTGGTGTCAAGACCAGCCTGGGCAATATAGTAAGACCCCCCTCCCCCAATCTCTAAAATTTTTTTTGTTTTTAATTAGCCAGGTATGGTGTCGCATACCTGTATTCCCAGCTACTCGGAAGGCTGAGGTGGGAGGATCACTTGAGCCCAGAAGTTCAAGGCTGTAGTGAGCTATGATCATGCCACTGCACTCCAGTCTGGGTGACAGAGCATGATCCTGCCCCTTAAAAAATTAGTGTAAATATTTGTAATAATATAAAAATGTGTAACATTTGTACAAACTTTCTTTTTCTCCTCTGCTTTTTTAGGATACAGTCAACACCTCCAATCCCAGAGGTAAATTGGCTCTTAGACTAAGAGAAAACAGAGTACTATAATTTATAGGCAACTGAAAAGATTTTCTAGTATAATTTTGACTGTATATCAGGTTGGTCATATATGCTCATTTGGGAACCCAAGCCCCCTGCAAGCACTTAGGAGTGAAAGCCTCATTCCCTTTTTAGTTTCCACGAGCTGGCGGAAGGTAGGAGCAGGGGGACAGACTACGGAAACATTACTGCCCTCTTTCTCTAGAGGGAAAACAGCAGAAAATACAACGATGTTCTAGAGACGTGGTTTATTTAAAACACAGAACACCGGACCATAAGGTATTTTATCAGATGTGGGACAGGGTGACACTCATCAAAGTCATCAGAACACCCGGGGCCACTTCCTAGCAGGAGGTCTTCAATCTTAAAGCAACTTCTGTTCTATGGACCGACCGATGAGTTAGAAAAACCAGCTGCTCTTAGCAGGTTTATGATACGCCTCTGAGATCAACCGCTTCCAGCTTCGAAAACCCGCTAATGTAAGAATGTTAGGGATGGTGCCGGGCCATTTCCTCTCAAATAAGGACTTTACCAAAATATCTCTATACAAACAAACGTGTTTCCCTGGACACAGTTTTCTTTTCTTCATTTGTTCTTCCATTCAACCAAAGTTTGCTGAACACCTAATATATATTCCTTGCTTAACCTTGCGTATACAGGTGTAAACAAGTCTATTGTAGTTCCTGGTCTCAGAGCTCATAGCCTGGAGGGGAGACCTGCCTTAAACAGGTGATTAAATACTGCTTGGAGAAGGACTGCGTGTTATACAAGAATCACACTGAGCCTACTTTCTCTTGCTGAGCCTCAGCTTATTTTGTTATTTATATTTTATACTATTTATATATTTACCTTGAGGAGTGTTTTTGTAAAGCTTAGGAAATGTAAGATGTCTAACAGCTGCCAATCAATTGTACTATTGTTTGAGTCAACTGAAAACTCCTGTGAGCTAGTCACAGATGGAAAGACTAAGAAAATAGTGTAACTACTTGGGAAGATGAGGCTGGGAGATCACTTCAGGCCAGGAGTTTGAGACCAGCCCAGGTAACATAGTGAGAGCCCCCCCTCCTCAATCTCTAAAAAAAATTTTTTTTAATTAGCCAGGCATGATGTCCCATACCTATATTCCCAGCTACTTGGGAGGCTAAGGTCAGAGAATCACTTGAGCCCAGAAATTCAAGTCTGTAGTGAGCTATGATCATGCCACTACACTCCAGTCTGGGTGACAGAGCGTGATCCTGTCCCCTAAAAAAAATAGTATAAATATTTGTAGTAATATAAAAATTCATAACATTTGCACAAACTTTCTTTTCTCCTCCGCTTTCTTAGGTAATTGGAACCAGCCAGTGGAAAATTATCTGTAAAGACTTCATTTTCTGTTCCCATGCTGCAGGTGTAATGACATTCTGCCACTAACGAATGTGTGAGGCATTCATCCTGTGACAAGAATGAAGGCTGCTGACTCCATCTGGCCACCTTTCACGGTGCTGCATGGGCACACTGCCTTCTGGGTAATCACACTGAGAAGGAAGGAGCTGCCTCCAGGTCAAGATGGTGCCGGTTGTTTTAGAGGATGATATTAGTTACTGCCAAATACGTCCATTTAAGACAGCAAAGCAGCCCGGCTGCAGGCTTCGCTTTCTGGCAAATGCAACCATGAAAATACCAAGTGTTAACCTCCCAACTACCTAATTCCATGACTGCTGTGAACTTCAGTGGGAGGAGAGAGGGATGCAGTATCCTTTGCTCTCCTCTTCGTGCCAAGGAAGATGTATTTTCCACTGAATTTCTCCTGTCTATCCACAGAGCACCCTGAATAACTGAAACTTTGGTAGTTCATTTCCAATCATCTCAGCCACCTTCAAGGTCCAGGAGAACTTTCTAGAAAATGTTAATTGTGTATTTGAACAGGGCCTAACTCCTTCAGAGCTTTAGCAGAGATGACATTGCAAAGTATGGGGATGGAGGTTTTCTTCTGGTGAGCCTAATGCTGACAGGACAGCCCTTTTCACTTCTAACTGGATGTGATGAGCATGTCATATTTCCAGCTCCCCAATTTAAGGAGGTGCCAGGGGGGCACCTAAAATTTTCCTTCCTACTCCTCTAGGCCACCAAATCCCAACTTCAGGTTCTCCTCGGTTAGGTTTGTCCTCAGGGCAAAAGCAGCTTTAGGACTTTCGCAACTCTCTGGGTTCCTCATCCCTCTCTCTCTCTCTTTTTTTTTTTTGAGATGGAGTCCTGCTCTGTCCCCCAGGCTAGAGTGCAGTGACATGATCTCGGCTCACTGCAACCTCCGCCTCCCAGGTTCAAGTGATTCTCCTGCCTCAGCCTCCTGAGTAACTGGGATTACCGGCACCTGCCACCACATCTGGGTTCCTCTTCTCTAGCATATTTCTTACTATTGTATCTGAGGTTTCAAGGTTTTTTAAAAATGTATTTTACGTAGCATTTTCAGTTGTTTTCAGCGGGAGGACTGTTCAAATAACCTCCCCTATTTAATTCCTGGAAAGGAAAGTGTTCTCTGTTTTATTTTCTTGATAACACGTAGCAAACCTGGAACGTCCCCCTTACCCCTGGTTCTCCTCTTGCCCTTCCAATGAGAAAATGCACTCCATTACAGTCTGTCTTGATCATTTGCATGTCCCCAAGGCCTAGAATAGTGCCTGGCATGTGGTAGGCATGTAACAAATATTGTGAAAGATAATAATGATGACAATAATAGTGAAATAATAACAGCGGTAACCAATCTTGACCATGAGACACAGAGAGTTTTAGCTGAAGCCCTGCACCAGTCTCTTCCTTTCTCCAAACCCATCCTACTTGTGCTGGGCGATTAACCCTCCCAGAGCAGAGCTCTCAACTTTAATGGGTCCCCATTGCCTTTCCCAGAAAGACCACATTTCTTTACCTGTTAGCCACACGAGTCTGGACATGATTTTCTATTATTTTTGTGTCCTGTGTTCCCCTCAAACCAGGCTACTTGGCATTTCCCAAGCATGCAACACAACTTTGCTCTCGCCAATTTCCCTGCCTCAATTGTTCTTCCCATTATGTCTCCCTTCTGTTTCAAACTCACTAATCATTTGACACACTATTCAAATTCCACTTCTTCTAAGATTCCATCTCTTGTTCCCTGACAAGAAATAATGTTCCTTTCTTTAAACCCCCAGAGCGTTTGGGTTTCCTTTTATTTCTTATCACATGTGCTTTGCATTACTGCTAGTTATTTACATGGATTAATGCCTCCCCACAAGACTTAATGGTGCTTGGCTTATATCAGACACTCAGTAAATATGAGTAGAATAAATGGATCACGAAAACAGGCTTAGATTGTGGATTACAATCAATATCAGGAATCCTTGTTTATTACAGCCAGAAAAAAAACTTATTTTGCAGGCTCTTATGGGCTTCTGAATACAGTTAGTTGAGCTGGGCAGTAGCCATGCTGATGGACACATGTTATTTTAAATTATTATTATTAGGCCTATGTTGGACACAATGGCTTATGCCTGCACTGCCGGCACTTTGGGGGGCCAAAGTGGGAGGATTGCTTGAGCCCAGGAGTTTCCAGACCAGTCTGGGCAACACAGCGAGACTCCACCTCTACAAAAAGTGAAAAAATTAGCTACTCAGAAGGCTGAGGTGGGAGGACAGCTTGAGCCCAGAAGGTTGGAGGCCTCAGTGAGCCAAGATTGGGCAACTACATTCCAGCCTGGGTAACAGAGCAAGACCCTGTCTCAAAAAAAAAAAAAAATTATTATTATTTTTATGCTCCAGTTGTTTGACATCTTTTACAAAATGGTGGGGGCCTGATGTTCTATTCCTTTTTTGTTTTGTTTTTCTCACCTTGTTTATAGAATACAGAACTAAAAGTTAACACTAATAACACCCACACCAAATTAACTCTGACTCATATTTCTGATCAGCAGTTCCTACACCCTTGTTGAATTCCTCATTTGTACTATTACTACACTGAAAGCCACCACTCTGAAAAACAGAAACCCAAGATAGCATTTCTCTTGTTTCCAGAGGCTGGGTTCTAAAGATGAAGACTTCTAAGTTATAAAATTGAGCATCTGAAATCCTATGTCTTCAACATAATGTGATGTTTTTCCTTTGAAATAAGAGTTGCTGACTATCTGTCAGTTGAGTTCAAGCAACAGAACAGACTGCATTCTCATATCTGGTTGGCAACTAAGAATCTTCTAAGTTCTACAGAAAAATATTTGTGGCCAATGTATTACCTCTGGGATTTTTTCAAATGACTTATAGAAGGAGGGAGAAATACTACTATTAATAAATCAATTACTACTAATACTCCTACATCAATCAAGGAGATAAACTGGACTAGGGAGAATTTTGGGGGGCCTCTCTCAGGTTCAGGAGAAAAGTTTGAGTCATTAAGGAAAACACCCTTGTAAATAATATGTTTTGAGTTGACAACCTGACAACTAAGGGAAAACAAATCCTATAAAAGGAACTGTTTGACACATCACAAATACCCAGCCAGGAGAAGAAAACCGAAGGGAACACACAAAAGAAATGTGAAGTTAAATTTCGGAGAGACAACCTCTCCGAGGCAGGAGTATCCTAGGCCAAGAAATCAAAATTTGTTGCCAGAAATCTGAACTGGAACTCAGGAGATTCTAAATGAAGGAACTAGTGAGTGGGGGATGCCAGATGATGCTTGTAGACTTTCAGTTCGCTGAGGTTAAATCAGGTAATGTCTCATAGTTCCTCAAGTCTGGCATCTTGTTGATAATGTTGGAGGCATACTGGTGTGGAATGTGTTGTCTCCAAACAAGGTTGCATGCCTCAAATCCATTCTTACCATAATCACTGCCAGAAATCCAGGCCTCTCTGATCACCCAGGATCACACACCATACTGCTGTGTTCGTCCCAATGGGACCCAATCCCCACCAACCCTCCATTGATCCCCGGGGAGTCACCCCTCTGCAATCAGGAAATCCCTCTAGCTCTACCTCATTCCTTCGGGAGAGCCTAGCTGGCCCTGAGAATGTTCCACATTGCAGTCTGAGCCATGAGAGGCTGCTTGTTTCTGTCACACCCCCGCTTGGATCTCAGGACCAGAAACAAAAGTTGTGTGTTCCTAAGTCACATTACCACTTGCAGACCATGTCTCTGCCTCCCTCACACCACTCACATGCCACCTCTTCCTCCTCCTAATAAATGTCACACATAGACTTCCAGGATTTTCCCTGCTAAACACACACACACACACACACACACACACACACACACACTCTCATGTACCAAGGGTTTTCACTCCTGGCTCCCTGTCTTCCCTTTCACCCCAACTCTTGCAGCATTTGTGGTCACTTCAATGTGCAGGGAGATGATACATCCGCTACACTGGCCCCTCCGGCTCTTGACTATTCAATAGTCTTGACGGCAACCACCCACATGCAGGTCACACCCTGCACTGTGTCATTATATTCTCCCCAGTCTCTCAATCTGTCTTAGTCCGTTTCATGTTGCTATAAAGGAATACCTGAGGCTGGGTAATTTATTTAAAAAGAGGTTTCTTTGGCTCACAGCTCTGCAGGCTGTACAAGAAGCATGGCACCAGGATTTGCTCCTGGTGAGGCCTCAGGAAGCTTCTGGTCATGACAGAAAGGGAAGGAGAACCAGCATGTCACACAGCGTGAGAGGGAGAAAGAAAGAGAAGGAGGTGCCAGACTCTTGATGTTATTTTATTTATTTATTTTTAAATTTTATTTATTTTGAGACAGGGCCTTGCTCTGTCACCCAGGCTGGAGTGCAGTGGTACAATCAGAGCTCACTGCAGCCTTGAGCTCCTGGGCTCACGTGATTCTCCTACCTCAGCCTCTCGAGTAGCTGGGACTACAGGCGCACACCACCACACCAAACTAATTAAAAAAATTTTTTTGTAGAGATGAGATCTTGCTATGTTGTCCAGGCTGGTCTCAAACTTTTGGCCTCAAGCAATCCTGCTTTGATCTCCCAAAGGGTTGGGATTACAAGGCATGAGCCACTGTGCCTCGTCCATGCCAGGCTCTTTATAGCAACCAGCTCTCACTTGAACTAATAGAGCAAGAACTCACTCATCACCTTGGGAACGGCACCAAGCCATTCATGAGAGATCTGCCCTGCCCCCATGACCCAAACTCCCCCAACCAGGCCCCACTTCCAACACTGGAGATCAAATTCCAATGTGAAATTTGGCGGGGACAAACATCCAAACTATATCAGATTCCACCCCCCCCTTACCCTCCACACCTTCCTGTTCATCTCCTACTCCTACTCACACACTTCCACCATGACCATCCTCCCACTCCATCCAGACCACCTCCACTCACTCTCAGCTGAAGACCTTTATTTCTTTTTTTCACCCGGAAAAGAGCCGACACGAAAGGGGCCTCTCCTCTCTTCCCACCCTCAAATCAACAAACCTATTAGCACCTGGCACCTGGTTCCCTCCTGTCTCACCTTCCCTGCCTATGCATTTGCTGTCCTGAAACAATGCTCTCTCTTTCTACTCAAGAGGGCTTTCCAAGGGCTTGCCCGTGTGTTTTAGTGCCCACCTCTCTGAGAAGAGCTCTTCCCCGATGCTGCGGTGTGCTAGAGCTGGGTCATACTGCCTCCCAGGAGCCAATGCTAGATTTTCAGGAATTTTACGAGCAGTTTGACAAAATGTTGGTGGCTTGCTATTGGCCATGGTGAGAGTATTTATATTACTACAAATGGAGGTTTTGACTTTCCAGAGGGTGCATCGCTAAACATTTCCCAGCATACCCGTTTTATTCCCCAGCCTCCTACTGCTGCCTACGCCTTTCTCTGCCACCCTGTCACCTCAAAACTAACTGTTGTAAGAGCTGTCAACAGTGTTGACTTCCCATCACCCGCGTGCTCATCAAACCCACTCTAACCCAGCTTCTGTCCTCAGACTTCTCCAAACGACTTCTGTCCAAGCCCCTTAACACCTCCATATTGAAAATCCAAATAACAGGCTTTCTGTTTTTGTCTTACCTGACCTTTGTACTGGATTTACCTAACTAATTCCTCACTCTCCTCCTGGCTTCTGAAGCTCCACTGCTCTGTCTCCTTCCTCTCTTGTTCTTTTTCAGAACATGTCGCAGGCTTCTCGCTGCCTCCCCTGCAAGGATGCACAACTCTAAAGGTGGCTTCCCAGGGCCGGCTCTAGCCTCTCTTCTCCCCTCTATACTCTCTTCTTGGTGACAGCATCCTTTCTAATGAGGATGTCATTTCTATGCTAAGGATCCCCAAAAGGACACCCAATCCTTTCCAATCTCCCAACTTCTCCATCCGGCTTCCTATATGACAAATCCACTTGGAGGCATGCTTTGCTTTATTTTTTAAAAATTAATATATCATAGTTGTACAAATTTGGCAGGTATATGTGATATTTTGATACATGTACACAATGTGTGTGATCGAAACAGGTCAACGCGATATCCACCACCTCAAACATTTATTTTTTCTTTGTGTTGGGAACATTACAAATCTCCTCTTACAGCTATTTTGAAATATACAATAAATGGTTGTTACCTCTAATTTTGCTACTGTACTATCAAATGCTAGGACTTATTCCTTTAACTTAACTATATTTTGGTGCCTGCTAGTCAACTTCTCTCCATCCGCCCCTTCCCATCCCCTCCTCTGGTACCTACCATTCTGCTCTCTACCTCCCTGAGGTCCACTTTCTTGCATGCTTTGTTTTAAATGTAAAATGTCCAAAGTGGAGCCCTTGATTCCCTCACCACCTGGCAAACCAGTTCCTTTCCATCCCCAGCAATCCCATCCTACTCACTGGTGGCACCATTCAGCCATCTACTGGAACCAGAATTGGGGGTGCACTCTGTGATTCCTCCCTCGTTCTCACCTCTACATCCAACGTAGGGCCTGCCACTTCCACCCCCTGGGTATGCTTGCATCTCAGCTCCTTCCATTTCCACCAGGGCTGCACAACATCTGAGCCACCCTCAGCTCGCCTGTCTCTCACAACAGCCTCCTTACTGGTCTAGATTCCACTGCTGCCTCCACTTCATATATTTACCACCAAACAGCCAGAGTCAACTCTTGCAAAGGAAAATGCCAGACATTAAAATCACTTTTAACAACGTTAAGGATACACCAAAAAGTAATTATTTCACTATTGAAATTGCCAGTTGTAAGGCTATAGATAAACTATATGTAAAACCTTTTTTAAAATTACATAGAAATGAACAAATTGATTTCAGGTAAGAAAGTATAACAGAAAAATATTTCCCATTTGATGGAAATTAATCTTTTAAATGTATAGAATTTATGTAGGCACCATTTAATCCCTTTTCACTGAAAGAAATGATTGCCATTACCTTCGCTTAAGCCTTGAAATTGTAGCTGCCATTTTTAAAACAGCAATAGACACAAGCAAAATTTTGCAATTCAAGTCTTAACAAAATTTTTGCAAATGATCACCAAGGCCTTCCCCAGAATAGCCATGGCAATAAAACTTCTGAAGGTAAGATCTGCCTGAAATGATCTAATCAAAAAATTACCAACAAATATTCATCCTTTGCTGTGGCATAAAAAGAAAATTAAAACGTTACACTTATATGCCTGTGGACTTTTGTAAACCTACTTTTAAAAATAAATCAGCTGGGCACAGTGGCTCACACCTGTAATCCCTGCACCTTGGGAGGCCAAGGCAGGTGAATCACCTGAGGTCAGGTGTCCAAGACCAGCCTGGTCAACGTGGTGAAACCCCATCTCTACTAAAAGTACAAAAATTAACAAGGTGTGGTGGCACATACCTGTAATCCCAGTTCTTCTGGAGGCTGAGACAGGAGAATCGCTTGAACCCGGGAGGCAGAGGTTGCAGTGAGCCGAGATTGTGCCACTGCACTCCTGCCTGGGTGACAGAGTGAGACTCTGTCTCAAAAAAAAAAAAAAGAAAGAAAAAGAAAAATCAGCTATTCCCCTTAACCCTTCCTATACATTCTGGAAATTAAAATGGCTTTTAACAATTTCAAAGATACATGGGAAAGTCATTGTTTAATCCTTGAAATCATCAATTACTTTTCTTTTGAATTTACAGTTTACCTGTTAACACAAAAGACTCCTGAGCCAGACAATCTGTTTTAAAAAAGAGAAAACAGGTCGTCTTATTACACTGCCTGAATCCCTCCCGTCACACCTCGGATGAGACCCACATGCTTTCCTACAAGGTTCTGTATGATCTCATTTTTCTCTCTCAACTTCATCTCATCCTTCTTTTCTTCTAACTTTATTATTTATTATTATTATTTAGCATCAGGTCCATCGACACATCCCTGTAACTTTTTAAGCATCGGATACAACGGCTTCCTCTTAGTCCCTGGAACACCCTCTGTTTTCCTGGTTAATGGTGGGGTTAGTCGGAGCTTAGGAGAGGGGGAGGGAGTGAGGGGTTTTGCCTGATTTTTGTTTTTGCCTCGGGGCCTTTGCATAAGCTCTTCCCTCTGTCCAAAGACACGCTCCCTTCCACTTTCTGCTGACTTTATCTCATCTTTCAGGGCCTATCTCAAATACCATCTTCCCAGAATAGCCCAGCAGGAAAAGGGTCTGATAGAGCAATGATGGGTAGATTAGGTAAACAGCACGTCACCTCTCTCTAAAGCAAGTAAATATGTCTCTTTTATTTACTCTCTGGTAGAGCAGCACTTCTTTGTATCTGTTGTTTGTTCATCAATAGTTTGAGGTTAGGGATTAGCAGTCAGGTTAGCACTATTGTGAACATCTGTGACAATTAATATTGATTGCATGCTTACTATGTTCCAGAAATTGTGCCTTATGATGCAGCCCTTAACCACCTGCTCAGGCACAATGCCTTCACCTGGATAATCTTCACAATAACTTGAGAAGTCAACATCGTTATCTCCATTTTACAGATAATAACACAGAATGCTAAGTACCTTGTCCAAAGTCCCAGGATAGCAAGTGACAGAGCTGGGAATGCAGGTAATCCAAGCTCAGAATCTACTTCCTGAAGCACTAAATATACTCCAGTGCACCCAAAGTCCTTATTAGGTCCTAAGATACAAAATAAAAATGCACAGTTGCTAAGCTCAAGAAATTTTAGGTTACAGGAAGGACAATGCAGATGAACAATTATAGTAGAATGATTACTGCTCAGGTGGTGGAGTGAACAAGGTGCAGTTAGAACTCAGAGAAAGGGCCGGGCGCAGTGGCTCACATCTGTAATCCCAGCACTTTGGGAGGCCAAGGCGGATGGATCACCTGAGGTCAGGAGTTTGGGACCAGCCTGGGGAACACGGTGAAACCCTGTCTACATTAAAAATACAAAGTTAACTGGGCATGGTGGCAGGAGCCTGTAATTCCAGCTACTTGGGATGCTGAGGCAGGAAAATCACTTGAACCCAGGAGGCAGAGGTTGCAATGAGCCAAGATCATGTCACTGCATTCCAGCCTGGACAACAGAGTGAGACTCTGTCTCAACAACAACAACAAAAAAAGAACTCAGAGAAAGGATTCCTGAAGTCAGCCCTCAGGTGAAATGACCCTGTAAATCTCAGACTTAGAGGGTGAGTGAGAGATTGCCAGGTGTCAATGGGGAGAGAACAGTGGGGAAAGAGAAGGGGACCAGCTTATTCAGAAGGTAGAAAGTTTAGGGAACTGAAGTAGGTCCATGTTTTCAAGAGCTTAAAATATATTACAGAAGAGCAGTAAGAGATGCACCAAAAGGCAAGTAAGGGCTAGATCATAAGGACCTCTGTCATGCAATGGATGGTTGGGTTTCAACTACGGATGATGGGGAGCCAAAGAATCACGTGCAGGGCAAGGCTCTGATCTGACTTGCACTTGATAGAAAAACAAATGAGTGTAATGGAAATCTGGAAGACAAGAGGAAGGTGATATGGTTTGGCTGTGTCCCCACCCAAATCTCATCTTGAATTCCCATGTGTTGTGGGAGGGACCTGGTGAGAAGTAATTGAATCATGGGGGCAGATATTTCCTGTGCTGTTCTCATGATAGCAAATAAGTCTCACAAGATCTGATGGTATTATAAGGGGGAGCTTCCCTGTCCAATCTCTCTTTGTGTGCTGCCATCCATGTGACTTGCTCCTCCTTGTCTTCCATCATGATTGTGAGGCCTCTCCAGCCGTGTGGAACTATAGGTCATTAAATCTCTTTCTTTTATAAATTGCCCAGTCTCAGGTATGTCTTTATTGGCAGCGTTAAAATGGACTAATACAGAAGGATTGTCTCCAGGGGCTTATTTTCACTGAGTGTCGAAAACAAAGCTATAACCCATCCTCTACCAACTCTAATATTTACTGACAGAATTTCATACTTTTCCCCTGGTTTAACTGATCACATGATATTGTTAACTCAGCTTCCCCAGGGAGCTGCCCATTAGTGTTGGGTAGGTCATCGCTTGGCTGAGCACCTAGGGGCCAGCGATTATTGCCAGAGAAGCTTTCAGGAGTTGGCCTGGCTCCTGTCAGCTTCCAGGGGCTTGGCAGTGTTTGACTGACCTTTCCATCCTCTGCTCTCCCACACTGGTGAATGTTGGTCATGGCCTGTGCCTTAGGTCAGGGTTCCTAGAAGCTGAGCTGAGCGGGAGATTCTTGTACAAGTGGTATTTGGGGGGGCACACTCTCATAAGGGACCTGAAGGGAGAGGAGAGAAGTAGGAAATAGAAGCAGAGCAGCTAAGAAAAGATGCCATGTCTTAGTCAACTTGAGCTGCTACAACAAATTACCGTAGACTGAGGACTTACACAACACATGTTTATTTCTCACAGTGCTGGAGGCTGGAATTTCAAGATCAGAGTGCCAGCATAGGCAGGCTCTGGTGAGGGCTCTCTTCCTGGCTTGCAGACTGCCACTTTCTTGCTGTCTCCTTACATGGAGAAAAGGGAGCAAGCTAGCTCTCTGGCCTCTTCCTATAAGGGCACTAATCCCATTAACAGGGGATCCATCTATATGACCCAATTACGTCCCTAATACCATCATCACATTGGGATTAGGGTTTCAACATATGAATTTTGGGGGGACACAAGCATTCAGCCTGTGCCATGTGGTTTCAGCTGGAGTCCAGCCTCAGCTTGATCCCACAGTTGCTCTGGAACATAAATGGCACCACAGAGTTTTTTCCTCTTGGAAGATAGGGGTCTGGGCTTTTGTATCCCTGTATCCATCAGTCACCGGCTGAGGGTGCCTTGATGGGATTGAAAAGGAGGGACAGGGAATCTTGCAGACACTGAGGTGGCTCCCGTCTGTGTGGGATGTAGTTGTGAGCTGGAAGCTATTGACACTGAACAGCTGGGCTTTGGTGCGTCCCCCAGTAAGAGAGATCTTGGTGTGGAACAAAAGGTTAAAGATCAACTTAGGGGAGAATTTCTCAACCTCAGCAGTTTGAGGGCTGGACATTTTTTTTGTTGTTGGTGGGGGGAGCTGTCCTGTGCATTGGAGGATATTTAGCAGCATCCCTGGTCTCTCCTGCTGGTGCCAGTAGCACCTTACTGCCATCACCACCCCAATCTCTAGACACCACCAAATGTCCCCTGGGGCACAAAATTGCCCTCCCCTCCCAAACCACCATACCATTCTATGATGTCATTGGCCAACCCATGGAGAAAGCTCTCAGCAATTTCATGGCCTGTTCACCAGGGGTGTAGCAGCTTACACACGTTGTGAATGAGTGTGTCCACGTGTGTGTAGAGAGAAGCCTCAAGCTTCTCTGAATATGACTTGCCAAACCAAGACTGTGTCAAGCCAGAATGAAGAGGAGGATCAGTGAATCTGATGGCTATCTAGCAAATAGCATTAGCAGAACTAAATGACTGAGTGAACATGGGGGTTAAGGGAAAGATAGACTGTGAGGTTTCTGGCTTTGGCAAATGCAAAGGAGTTCAAGTTTGGAGGGGGAAAGAACAAGTAAGATTCGGATTCATTTAGTTCAAAGTGCTGTTAGCTCCCCTACAGATATGTCTGGAAGGCACATGTCTGGGCTAGGCTGGGGTGCTCAATCTGGGAGTCATCACTGTCAAAGTCAAGGGCACAATACAATTGTTTAGGGAAGGTACCTGTTGAGAAAGAATAGGGCTGAGAAAAGAGCTGTGGGAAACTTCACATTTAGGGAATAGAAGGAGTATGAGACAGTCCCAAAAGGGACTAACATGGTACATCCAGAGAGGTAGAAGGAGAACCAGGGGAGAGTGAAGCCATGGATCATGGAAACAGGTAGGAGAAACTTTTGATCTAAAAAAGAAGGTATAGTTTCTTAGCCTGTCACCAGACTTCACTTTCCAAGGATGCTAGGGTTTCACAAATTATCACTAATATTGTTACATAAATATGTTAATGAAAGTTCAACCCCATCGTATGTGCATCAGAACAGTGATGCAAAGCCCTATGGTGTGTCAGTATCACCCGGAGAGCTTGCTAAAGCACAAGCTCCTGCACTAGAAGAAATTGTTGCTTAAAAGAATCCCGTGATTCAACTCATGGAATAGGAGGAAATATTTGCAAGTTATATATCTGATAAGAGCATAATTCCTGGAATATATGAAGAACTCCCACAACTCAACAACAAAAAAACAAACAACCCAATTAAAAATTGGGCAAAAGCCTTGAATAGTCATTTTGTCACAAAAGATATATAAATGGCCAAAAAGCACATGGAAAGATGTTCAACCTGACTAGTCAATGGGGAAATGCAAATCAAAACCACAATGAGATACCACTTCATACCTGTTAGGAGAGCTGCTATCAAAAATATAAGTCAGTAAAAGAAAGAAAATAACAAACATTGACAAGGATGTGTAGAAATTAAAACGCTTGTGCACTGCTGATGGGAATGTTAAATGGTACAGCCACTGTGGAAAACAGTATGAAGATTCCTCAAACAATTAGAAACAGAATTACCATAGGATCCAGCAATTGCACTTCTGGCTATATACCCAAAAGAATAAAAGCAGGATCTTGAAGAGGTATTGGTACACCCATGTTCATAGCAGCATTATTCACACTAGCCAAAAGGCTGAAGTGACCCAAGTATTGATAGACAGTTGAATAGATAAAACGTGGCAGAAACACACAATGGGATATTATTCAGCCTTAAAGGTGAAGGAAATTCTGACACATACTACAATATAAATGAACCTCGAGGTTATTATGCTAAGTGAAATAAGTTAGTCACAAAAGAACAAATGCTATATGAGTTCACTCATATGAGGTCCTTAGAGAAGTCAAAAATCATCCACAGAAAGTGGATTGGTACCAACCACGGGCTGGCAGGGAGGGAACAATGGGGAGTTCATGTTTAATGGGTATGGAGTTTCAGTTCCATGAGACAAATAGGTTCTGAAGATTGGTTGTACAACAATGTGAATAAACTGAATAAACAACACTATGGAACTGTACACTTAAAAATGGTTATGATGGCAAAAAAAAAAAAAAGAATCCAATGGAAAATTATTTGTAGAGAAAACTCGTTTGACAAAAAAGTAAAATAACTGCTCTATGAATATAAATTGGTATGTTTTCATACTTGCCTAAAGCCAGCTACAGTATTCTAGCAATTACTGGCAGTAAATTACTGAAATTTTGGAGGGGGGTGTTTTATGATCTATTTTTTTCTATAATCAACTTAAAAAGACAATTCCTAGATTAGAAAATTAGAAGGAAATATGGATCCTTGGGAATGGCACTTTCATTTTTAGAATCCTCTGCTGCCCCGAGATGAGGGATTTTCCTTCAGGCAGTGTTCCCAGCCAGGCCTTGCCTATGCAGACCCTCCAACAATGTTTGCGTTTTTCAATACTGAGCCGTCTGCAGGGAGTTCCCTGAATGAAGATGCAGTTCCAGGATGAATAAGACTCATCAGAAATCTGACTTGATATAGTGGCACTGCTTCCCCCAGGCATGGCCACACCCTCCCACACCACCTCTAAGTCACAAGGGATCATGGAGGGGAGAGTTCCTCACACAGACAGCAGAGCACCTTCGAGAGGAACAGAGGGCTTACTCACGTCCCATTCATCTCTGTACAATTTGACTTGGCTAAAAAACAAAACTTCCACCCAGATTCATTCAGTATTTATTGGATATCAACTGTATGTGAGTCACCAGATGATAACTATTGAAAATGAGGACAGAACATTTTTCAAGTAGCTTTATTGAGATGTAATTTACATACAGCCAGGCCCAGCGGTAGCTGTAATTTTAGCTACTCTGGAGGCTGAGGTGGGAGGATGGCTTCAGCCCAGTTTGAGACCAGCTTGGGCAATACACTGAAATCCCCATCTCTAAAAATGTAAAATAAAATAAAATACATAGAGTAAAATTTCTCCTCTTAGTGTGCAGTTCTATGAGTCTGACAGATGTATATCATTGTATAACCAGCACCACGGTCAAGACATAGAAGATTTCCATCACCCCAAATTGTTCTCTTGTGCTCCTTTGCAGTCAAGCCCGGCCCACACCACCAGTTCCTGGCAACCACTAATCTGATTTTTGTACCTGTAGTTCTGTCTTTTCCAAATTTCAAATAAACAAAATCATAAAGTATGAAAGGTACATAGATTTTGTGTCTGGCTTCTTCCACTTAGCATCATGCTTGTGAGACTCACTCATATCCTTGCATGTATCACCAATTCACTCCCTCTTCAGTTCTGAGGAGTAGTCCATTGTGTGGATGTGCTACAATTTAATTATCCATTCACTAGTTGACAAACATTCAAATTCTTTCTGATTTTCAGCATTATAAATGAAGCTGCTAAAAACACTTACATATAGGTCTTTGTGTGGACATAAGTTTCCATTTCTTGTTGAAAAATACCTAGGAGTGGGGTAGCTTAGTCATTTGGAAAGCGCATATTTACAAGAAACTGTCAAATTGTTTTCTCAGATGGTTGTGCTCTTTGACATTCCTACCAGCAGTGTCTTAATTATTCAAACCCACAGTATTCATTAACATTATACAATTAGCAATGAGTGGTTAAGTGTTGAAACTTTCCAATCTGTAAACCCAGAATTGTGCCTTTCTCACTTGTTTCCATGATGCATACTTTTCTTTATAAAACAGTAATATAAAAGTATCTTAATGAGGCCGGGCGGAGTGGCTCATGCTTGTAATCCCAGCACTTTGGGAGGCCGAGGCGTGCAGATCACGAGGTCAGAAGATCGAGACCATCCTGGCTAACACGGTGAAACCCCATCTCTACTAAAAATGCAAAAAATTAGCCGGGGGTGGTGGCGGGCGCCTGTAGTCCCAGCTACTCAGGAGGCTGAGGCAGGAGAATTGCCTGAACCCGGGAGGTGGAGCTTGCAGTGAGAGGAGATTGCGCCACTGCAGTCCAGCCTGGGCAACAGAGCGAGACTCCGTCTCAAAAAAAAAAAAAAAAAGTATCTCAATGATCTTATTAGGTTTAAGAAACTACAGCAAGACAGAGTTTTGCTTGTTTGGCCCACAGCAAAACAGAAGTATGAGATAACGGAATAGTAAATGCGTGGTGATAGAAGAGGTCTTAAACACTGTCCCCCAAGGGATGCTTGCCTCCTATCTTACTGTGTAAAGAGTCATCCAGGTTCCACTGTAATCTGACTTCTTTTGGGGGATCTTACTTCCTCCTGAGGCAGCTGTATCGATCAGAAGTCTGTCTGTTACCAAAAGATACAGTCACCAGGAACGGTGTAAACTGTAGATAATCACTCTCATTTCAGCCTTCTCTGGCAGCCCTGTCGTCTTGGGACCACTTTGACTATGTGATAGGTTTATTATTGTTGGTGGGACACGGGTGTGTGTTTGAGTCCAGTCGGTTTCTCTGAAGTTCTTGCCCATGGGTCTTTGCCTGGGACGGGGAGGCTACTTCATTTCAATTCTTATTTTATCTGACATCTTTTCACACATTTCAAACATGAAAGCAGCTCTCATGTTTCCTAAGGTATCTCTTCTTTTCCAGACTAAACATCACTTATGCCTTTTTTTTTCCAGGTTTTAAAAATAACCCTTTTTTTTAAAAAAAAAAAGTTAATATGTGCATTATAGAAAACTGAAAAACACAAGAAGCAAAGAACAAAGTCATCCACAATCACAAGCAGTTTACAGTTTGACGAGTCTTTCCAGGTCTTGTGTGTGTGTAGACACGACATCCAATTTTATGGGACTGAGATTGTACAGTATATATCATGCTTTTTCACACAACCTGAATATTTATCAACTCAAAATCCCACAGCTATAGGAGAATTTTGATAACCAAGAATAGACTACACCAACTCACTCTGTTAGAAAAAAACGTAATCCTGCCTTTCTTGAGACAAAAACTTCAAAAACTTCACAGAAGACCAAAATGGCAACACACCTCTGTCACTGGCAGAGTTCCGATTAAAATACCGCAATGCTTGATTTAAAATGAAACACATGGCCAGACGCAGTGGCTCACACCTGTAATCCCAGCACTTTGGGAGGCCGAGGCGGGTGGATCACGAGTAAGGAGATCAAGACCATCCTGGCTAACACGGTGAAACCCCGTCTCTACTGAAAAATACAAAAAACTAGCAGGGCAAGGTGGTGGGTGCCTGTAGTCCCAGCTCCTCGGGAGGCTGAGGCTGGAGAATGGTGTGAACCCGGGAGGTGGGGCTTGCAGTGAACCGAGATCGAGCCACTGCACTCCAGCCTGGGGGACAGAGCAAGACTCTGTCTCAAAAAAAAAAAAAAAAGAAAGAAACACACAGCAACAGAATACACTAAATATAATGTTTCTGAGAGAAATCTTTAGCAGATCCATACCATTAAAATATTAGCAGGAAGATATGTGTCCACTGAATTACTTAATGTATTCCCATAGTACAGCCAAAAGAGACGCACACACATCAATGGCTATCGTCAAAATGTAAATATGTACATATCTGCATACATCTCTCTTTATATACTTCTTTCTGTCCCTCTGCTGCCAACCCAATGAACAAGTCCTGACATACACTGCTCAGAGGTGGTTTAACAATTCCATATCCAAGATGCATCTTTTCTATAAGCTATAACAAAAAGATATTTACAAATTGATTAATTCACTAGCTCTACTTTTAATCATACATTATCTCTCCAGGACATTCATAAAGCTTAGATGTTGCAAAATAATGAATTTTGTCCACAATATACACAGACACTTTACCAAAAATGCTCATATAGACCTATGGTTATCATCTAAAACCATCTTCTAGATATGCAGATACTAGCGAAAGCCCTTCCGTTCACCCTTCCTCTTTCTCTCTTCCACCATCCCAGTGACTAAGTATAGGATGTCTAGCTCCAAAAGGTGGATTAACAGAGGTCACTCCCAGACAGGCCTTCCTAAAAGCTAACAAAAAAAGCATTTATAAAGGGATGGCTTTGCTACCTCTGCTTTTCACATTCTTTGAGCATTAGGACTTGTTTATCCTTTAACACATAACAATGTTAACTAAAATGCACATGTAGAACAACGGTGAGACCACCTGAACTAATCCAATTCAAGGGCACAGAACCCTTCTCCCTATATACCTCCTCCCCCCCGACCCGCAGCCACCCAGTGAATAGTCAGCATACTCTCCAAAACATCAAGTTTAACAATTCCATTCCCAAATGCAACCACTCCTAGAAAAGAATGAAAAAAATGTTTAAAGAGTGTTATTTTAGCCCTCTTCTTTTAACCTATGATGTGCACTTTTAAACATCTAGAAACACTACATGTTTCAAATGGGACTTCAGTTTTCCACTATCTTATCTACACAGTAGCATTGAATAAATAAATGGTGCATACACACAACACAGGCTATAATTTGAAAGTGTCTTTTAAATAGGAATATTCTGACCTAGCACGCTTTCCCTTCTGACCTCTGTCAACCCAGTGGACAAGTATAATCATCTGTAATGCTTAGAAGGGATTTTTAACAACTTCACTTCTGTGTTTTTAAAAACAGTCTTCCCTATGAATCTTAACACAAAGTCACTCCATGTTTTAGTTTACTAACTCTACTTTTGTCATACACTAGCAACCTCTTTAACATCAAGAAAGACTAGACATTGTAAATTAGGACTCCTTTGTCCACTTATATACACTATATACACAGCACAATAAGAGAAAATGCAGACATAGGGACAATGGTCAGTGTGCCTCACCATAAACACATTGGTAGGAAGCCCTTTGCACTTTCTGCTCCTCCTTCCTTTCTGAACCAGCACAAATATAATAATGTGTACTGCTCGAGGAAGTGGTTAGATCCATTTCCAAAAGACAATATTTCACATGAATCAAAAAGATATCTACAAAATGTGTTATTTACTACCTCGACTTTTAACATACTTTGTGTCCTTCTAAACATCTAGAGAGACCAGATGTTTCAAATACGGACTGTATACTGTGTATATACTGTGTATATAGATACACAGTAGTGTTGAACAAACTACACACAGGTAACAATGGTTATATAAAGCGTCTTCTAAATAGGAACATTCTGGTTTAGAATCCTTCATTCCTTCCAACTCCTCTCCACCACCAACCTGGTAGATATAGGCACATGTGTCATTAGAGCTGATGTTACCATTTCAATTCCAAAACTCCTTTTCAGAAGACAGCCTTTTTATGAATTTTAACAAAGTGTACAAAATGTGTTAGTTTACTAACTCTACTTTTGTCATAAAAGGCAACCTCTTTAACATCTAGAGACTAGATATTATAAAATTAGGACTCATTTGTCCAGTAACAGCTCAGAGGAGACCCACAGTGGGTAGCTCCTCTCTGTAGGCAAGTCAGTCCAGTCCAGTGTTAAGCTCTTAGCAGAGAGGAGGCCCTGGAAAGGGTAGCTCCTCTCTGCTGCTGGTCCTCCAGACATCTGCTGCTCTAAGCAGAGAGGAGGCCCCGGAGAGGGATTGCTTCTTTCTGCAGCTGGTTATCCTTCATCTCCAGCTATCAGCAGAGACATAGCTCCTCTCTGTAGCTGGTCATCCCGTCCATGTCTCTCCATCCTCTCTGCCCTCTGCCCTGCTCTGGCTGACTCTGGGGCTTTTATGGGCCTCAGAGGGGGGAAGTGCTTGCTGATTGGTCCATGGACAGCCATGGACAGGCCCAGGAAGAAATATCACCAGTTTTCCCTCCAGTCCACAGGACTGGCAACCCTGACCCCAGGCTTCAGGCCTGCCCTGGCCTGAAGCTGGGGCTTCGCTGGGGAGTTGCCCCCTTCTGCCCAGGAGCCTGTCTGCCTCCCACGGCCATCCATGGTACCCAGGCTGCTGGTACTAAAGGGCACCTGCAGTCCGGCACCCAGCTGCCCTCACTCCCTCTCAGCTTCTCCTCCTGAGCTCCTCCATTCCCAAAATCCAGAGGGGGCCAAAGAAGCAGGGGGCTGGCACATCAGCATTGCCCCCAGCGTCTGCATACCCTGTCGGGCTGTGACAGTGTCAGGGCTTGGCCCCAACTCTGAGATCAGAGTGGGGAGAGACCTGGCAATGGGAGTGGGCTCCTCTGAGACTGCAAGGGCAACAGGGCAGGGCTTCCCAGGGCCCCCAAGAGTGCAGGAATGCCTGGGTCTGTAGCCCTGGTTTAGGAAGCTGCAGCTATTGGGGGTGGCTAGTGGGGTGGGGAGGGGGGTTTAGGTGGGGTGGGGGATGTGGCAGGGGCTCCTACCTGCTCTGTGGAGCCGGAGGCCCAGATCCAAAGTCACAACTTGGGCGGCTGCAGCCCAACCCAGGAGAGCGGGGCTCCTGCCTACTCCAGGTTCCGAGAGCACAGGTGTGCCTGGGTTGCAGCAGCAGCTTGGGAAACCACAGTTGCACCTGCAGAGCTCCTGCCCTGCCAACTTGAAAGGAGCAAGGCTCCCACTTGTCCCTGGCTTCGGCCGGCTCTGTGGAGCACAGCACCCAACCGCACCCCTCGCAGCCTGTGGCAGGGGCTCCAGGTCCTTGCTGGGTATTACCTGGCATCTGGGGCAAGGTCAATGTATCCATTGCTACAAGCTCCCCCTGTGGCCCCGGCACTCAGAGGCAACTGGAGCTTCCCTTTGCCTGGCATACAACCTGGCCAAGCACCATCGTGCAGACCCAGGGCAGCGGGCTATGGGGGAAGCGTTGGGGGGGCTGCTTGGCTCCTCCCTGTGCCCACCCTGCAGTGGCCTGTGTGATGGCAGTGGCCACACCAGACAGCCAGCTACTGCCATCACAACCAGCCACCAGCTTGTTCCAGCATCCAAGCCAGATGTCTCATGCCACGTGGCTGGCATGAGAAAGCTTGAGGAACATCTAGAAATCTAGACCTCCATAAATCACTACTGAGCTAGGTGTCAGAGCGTCCAAGAGAAAGGAGAATATTAGTAAGAAGTTCCCCCACACTCTCACCACATCCCCCCATTCTGAACCCCTGCTTTCACTAATCAAAGAACATTACATAAACTCATTCACATAGAGCTAAAGATGATTGAAAAGACAGACTAGTATGAGTTCCTGGAGTGGCCCAGCTCACGTGAACAGATTAATAATGCACGTAAGTAAAGCGTATACCCTATGCAGGGGAAATTGATGTGGGGGGCGCCTAAGCCTTAATGTAAGTAATAAATCTCATGTAGTGCAGTTTGGGCAGTGCTCAAGAGAAAGACAGGTGTGAAGCTGAACTTCTTAAGTGATCCTGTTTGGGCAATGGAGACTAGCAGCCTGAAAACTAGCTGAGTCTACAAAGTAAGAGAGGGGTGAATCACAAAGGCCAGTCCTGCTGGGCCCAACCAGTTCACAGAAGGCAAAGGACTACTTTGGGCACTCCAAATCCAGGTGGGAGAAATCAAGGACTACCAGGTAAAAACCCTGTAGGTTTTTGGTTCTTTTCTAAGAGACAGGATCTCACTCTGTTGCCCAGGCTGGAGTGCAGAGGCATGACCATAGCTCACTGCAGCCTCGAATTCCTGGGCTCCAGCAATCCTCCCACCTCAGCCTCCAGACTAGCTGGAACTGCAGGCACGTGCCACCATGCCCCGCTAATTTTTAATTTTTATTTGTGGAGATGGGGTCTTGCTATGTTGCCCAGGCTGGTCTCAAACTCCTGGCCTCAAGCGATCCTGTTTCCTCTACCTTCTAAAGCCTGGGATTACAGGCGTGAACCACCACAGCCCGTGTGTGTTGTTAACAGACATTTTATTGAGCCCATGGAGTATCTGCAGTTCTCTGGTTTGGATTTTGGTGCTCCTCCACTTCTGTTTAAACAGGGGATAGAGATTTCCTTTATATTAGACATGGACCTGAAACCACGGGTGTAAGGGAGGTTGAGGTCGCCGCCTGCTCTAATCCCAAGGAGCAAACCTTTGGGAAAAAGTAGTATCCAGGGAAAATTCTGCAGCCTCCTCGTCCAGAAAAGCCACTTGCTCTCCAAAAGGTTTCCTGCAGTGCTGGGGAAACGCGCCTCCTACCCAGAGAGGCAGCTGCCTATCGCTTTCAAGGACAAAGTTTGAACCGAGTGTGTAGTGTGGTGTGTGTGTCGCTCATTTCCACCGGGAGAAACCCCCGCGGATGGCACCGAAGGGAAGGAGACTGCATCTGATTTTCTCCGCCCGCCCAGGCTCCGTGCGGCAACTCTTCGGTTCTGTTGTTTACTTCACCCCACCGCCCCCCACCTCCTAGTTTTTGTTCAGCCGGGGGAAGCCGCGCTGCGGCTCCTCAGATGTTATTTATCTTTTCCTGCGAGGGGCTTGTGACAGTCCAGGGTGTTGTGTATCCTGTGCGATTGTTTATCGCCCGGTCCATGCGGTGGCCTGAGCAGCCTCGCGCCGGCACTTCACGTACCGAACCCCGGGACTACGTGAGCCGGCGGAGGGCGGGGAGGTGGCGCTCGGGCGCCGGCGTGAACCCGCGTCCCCTGGAGCCCAGCGGCGTGTCCTCAGGCCCCGGCCCTGACCTCAGGGCGCTCAGGTGGAATGACCCCGCAGCTGCGCGCTGCTCCCGCGCCCCCGCCTTGCCCCGCGGAAGTCGCCCCCGACCGTAACCCCGACCCAGCGCAGCGCCCCCGGCCGGTCCCCGCCCGAGTCCCCGCCAGGCACAGATCGGGGCGCGCGCGTTACTCGTATCCGGTCCCAGCGGGTCAGGCCGGCCGAGCGGCTGGGCTCGGGGGCCACTCCTACGTGCGCAGCCGCCACCCGGCCTGGCCGCCCAGACGCCCCTAGGGCTCGCGCCGGCCAGCCCAGCCCGAGTCTGGCGCCGCGCTGCGCCGCTGCTCTCCACTCGGATTCGCGGGCGCTCGGGGTTGGGCGGGTGCACAGGGGGCGCGGGGTGGACTGCGGGCTGGTGGACATGCGGCGCGAGGTGACCAGTGAGCGGGTGGACAGGGGGCGCACGGACATGGGGCGCAGGGTGGACAGCGGGCGGGTGGACATGGGGCGCGGGATGAAGGGGGTGGACTGGACGGGGCGAAGGGTGGACGAGAGGCGTGGCCCTTTCGAGTATGCATTTGCCCTTGGCTAGCTGCGGGTTCGAAAGGAGCCTCTGGGGAGACTTTGGGGAGATTTTATTTTCTTTTCCCTTTCCCTTCTCCTTTCTTTTTAAAAATTTCTTTTTCTGTTCTATCCTTTTCTTTTCTCCCGTTTCCCCCTTTTTCTTTCTCTTTTTTCTTTTGAACGTTTTAGACGGCTAGGTCTCTTTTGCCACTTTGGAAGCCTGCCAGGGGAGCAGAGGCAGGGCGGGAAGGGACAGTGCCTGGCCTTTACCAGCCAATTCAGCCTCACACACACACACATATTCACACTCACGCACTCACACGCGCACTCACACACACCACACACACATCACGCATGCACAAACACACCTACTCAGACACACACACTGCAGAGACACACACGCAGACACAGACACACACCACAGAGATACACACACACTCTCCACACAGACACACACCACACATGCACAAACATACCTACCCACACAGATACACATACTACGGAGACACACAGACACACACACACACCACACATAGACACACCCCCCTACACACACAGTCTCACACACAGACATACACCACACATGCACAAATACACCTACCACACAGACACACACCTCACACAACCCTATGGGGAGGGATCAAACAAACGCGCTCACGGGGCCGGGGTCTGTTTTCTCAGGCGTCCTTCCCCATCGCCACATTGTTCGCGGGACAATGGGCTCCTGTGTCAGTCTTGTTGGCACCAGCGTTGTACGATGCAGGAAACAGCATTTCCTGTCGGCGCTGGAAAATTAACTTGGATCGTGCTTTTCCCTTTTTATTGAGAATCCGCACACACCCCGGGAAACCCAAGCTCCCGGCGAGGGGAGGGAGCGGCAGCAATAGACATCCCGAAGGCTCCCGCGGCGTCCGTCCCCTTCCCGCTCAGCTCTCGCTCCCGCTCCGCCAAAAGAGGAAGCCCCGGCCTTAAACAATGAGATGGGGCTGCTGTCTCAACCATGACCCTCCCGCTGGGGCCATCGGGACCGACCGTGCCAAGCCTCCAGGCTCTCGATCTATTGGGAAGGAGAACTTGGCAGAAGGGGCTCCCGACGGCCCAGAAACCCCTACCTCTGCAGCTACTAGCCCTCTGCTCAGAGCAGGCCAAGCTTGGGCAATGGGCTGACTTGTCTAGGTGTTCCTCACATTTACAAGTCTGAACAACATTTGGCCCCACAAAACTGCTAGTTAATATTCTCCTATTCCACTGAGTACTTGTGTTTTGGTATTGGTATCATTCTGGCCTGAGTTGCTGCATGCAGTGTCCCGGGTGCTCTAGTGGAAGAGCGCTAGATTGCAAACTCAGAGACAGACAGGGAAAGGTCTATTTTGTTTCTGCATTTTCTGGGCTTAGAGGCCTGGGCATTTCACATAGTAGGTGCTGTATCGCTATAAATGTATATGAAGTATGTAGACAGTCTTGCTTCTCCTGGACACCCCTACCACCATGTCTTGTTTCCATTTGCACACTGGGAACACTATCATTTGGCGAGCATACACACAAAATTTGCATGTACATATAACATGTACACTTTTGTGTGTACCACATGTGTGTACACACAGACATGCTACACACATACAACAATATGTATTTAGTAACTGCAATACCACCACCGTTCCATGCTCCCCACCCCACCCTCGATGAGAAAGAAAATGGAAACTATATGTGAAATCTGTCATAGATACGCTCTCCTTCTTGTTAATCTCTTTTTGCCACAAACTCTTCAAACATGTCGTGTGATTTCAATTTTGGAAGATGTTACTTCCCCATTGCATTTTAAACCTTCAAAGTTTAGAGTTTATCATCATGACTACCAAAGGAGAGAAGGCTGAAGAAGTGCTTTGAGGACTTTCTAAGCTGTATATTGGTAGGGCATAGCCAGTATTGGAATCAGTGATCAATTCTTAGCAGTGGCCTCTGACCCTTCAGTTTTAAATCTTTGCTTTTTACCTGACCACCCTCAGCTATCCTTCACATCTTCCCCATCTGCAGGACTTAATGGTCTGTATAACAATATTTCAATATTTAAATCCCCTAGGGACGCACACTAAAAGGAACCCTCTGGGACTCTTTATAATGTGAAAATCATCCTCTAATTGCTTTGTTCCCAGTTGCTTAGTCCTCTATCCTTTGCCCAACAGAGCTGAGTCAAGCTAGTGGTAAAAAGCCAAGGCCACTTAGTGCTTCTTGAATGGATGAATGAATGATTAAATGATCATATTCTATTTTTTTGTTTACTTGTAATTCATGTTTTTATTTATTTATTTATTTATTTATTTATTTATTTATTTATTTTTTGAGATGGAGTTTAACTCTTGCTGCCCAGGCTGGAGTGCAATGGCACTATCTCTGCTCATCACAACCTCCGCCTCCCGGGTTCAAGCGACTATCCTGCCTCAGTCTCCCCAGTAGCTGGGATTACAGGCATGCACCACCACACCCAGCTAATTTTGTATTTTTAGGAGAGACGGGGTTTCTTCATGTTGGTCAGGCTGGTCTCGAACTCCCAACCTCAGGTGATCCACCCGCCTCAGCCTCCCAAAGTGCTGGGATTACAGGCGTGAGTCACTGCACCCAGCGTGACTTTATTTATAAGCTTAGGGGGAAAAAATTATAGCTCCTGGTCTGTAGAAATAGATGTGGGTAAAACGAGGTGGAACAATCCCTAAGTAGTATAAATTGGGCATATCCTAATTGTTTAATACATATTTTTAATAATGAAAAAGGTGGTTCACTCCTATGCTTAGCCAAGATGAAGTGAGAGTTAGGGCAGCAGAGTGTGTAAGACCCTGTGATATTGTGGGTTCACCTTCTTGGGAGAGTTCTCTCTGCTTTTGCAAAATGCTTGCTGCCCCTGAGAGCTGTGTTGCTTTGGCTTTTACATATAATGTGCTACTTTGATTGGAACCTATTGTAGTTGTTATCTTTTTATATATGTGTCCCAACTAGATTGTGAGCCCCTTAAAGGATCACCTTATATCTGCAAACCTTGCACTGTTTTCTGTCCCTAGAAATAGACCACTGAATGTCTGAGGGTGACCATGGGACTAGCCTGGTCACCCATGTGAAGTGAAATCAGAGGTCAAAAGTCATCATGGAGCAAATTAAATGATGTCTAATGCCCTCCAGTGGCAGTTTTCCAATGGCATTCCATGGATGTGTTTCCAGGGATCAGTGGAGGAGAGTCTTCTACTGCAGCAATTTTAGATTTGAGGTCCAGCTGCTCTGGACATTTTTGCAAACATCTGCCTCTGAAGAATGACAGCAATGGGCAAAGGCAGGTTGCAATCCCAAACCAATGAATAGTGGAGGAAGATATTCAGGAGCGAACTTCCCCTATCATCAACCCTTATTTTTTTTCTGAACATGCTTTGCATTCTATGAATGAAAAAGAAAAGAAAACTTTTCAGAGAAGAAATGCTCAGAGCTGGAGGGGGGTGGGGAAAAGGGACGTTTTGAATCTTTTGTTCTCTTCAACAGAAATAGCTGTCTGTCCCCAGCAGCTCCAGATGCCTGTCTCCATCTGTCCACACACCCTATTGGCATTTCCACTTCACTTTATTGCTGCCAGCAGAGAGGCAGGTTAGTCCCACAGTCTTCTCACAAAAAGATTGGCAGAATTTAACCTTAACAAGGCAGAGGCTTATTGAGTTGTGTTTCTTTGATAACCTTCAGCTAGGAGGTCTCCAAAGCTCCTCAGCATCTAGCACCTGAAGAATGGTTTCAGCTTGCCTTCACCATGCCTTCTGGTGGGCTATTCATGCTGGCTTACCTTGTGTAGGTTACTATGGACCTTTTATTTTCTCCACGCATTGCTGAAACTATCAGGAAAGCTGTTCCTTGTCAATAGAGGTCTATATGAAATAAATCAGTTCAAGGACTTAACGACAAACCATCCCTTGCTACTTGAGGTATCCTCCTCACTCCATATTTCCCCACTCTATTCCTAGACCTCAGATCTGGTCCTGGTTTCCTGCCCAGTGATCTTCTCCTTCTAGGGCTGTTGCCAGGTCCCTTTTTCTAGATCTTTCGTCCTGAGGCTGGGGCCTGGTTGCTAGCCCCACAGCTGCCTCCTGCCTACTATTACACTTTTCCTATGAAATATGCCCACCCAGATTTCTTAGCATGCTGTTCTGCCCACATTGTCGGACATCCTTTTATTCATCTTAGACTCCTTTTCCCATTGCTGATTAATTTCCTGGACTTGAAAAGATTATGATCAACTGTGGACGCCCCTCTGACATGAGCATCGTCGGCAGGGGCTCCTCTCCTGGCCTCTGTTCCGCTCCTTTGCTGGGGCCTTCCTCTTTTTCACTCGCTGCCACTTCTGCAACGGTCTGACCACTTCCCTGCTGGGACCCAGTGGCAAGCTCAAAAATCTCTCTGAACAAAGATAGGTCTACATTTTTAAAAAATCAATAGAGAGGCATAGTTACGGCACCTTAAAAAAAAAGAAACATATGAATCCTAACGAATTATCCTTACGGAGATGTCTTCATTTCATAAAAACCCTTTCTAAATTTACCTTTATGTTTTTGTCTACAAAATTAGAAGAATGTAAAAGAATTTTTAGTTCCTGAGACCAACGTAGGCTTCAGATTCTCCATAAGAGCTCTGAGGAGTCTTTGATGCCAAGTGGAGACCAAAATAACCAGGTAAACGAGGTGGCAGAGGAAGTGGAGCTGGCTGGAATTTAGAGCTCATGGGATCTAAGAAACATGGGAATCCTAGGTTTGAAATACTTAGGGATGTTTCCAATGGCCTTGCAGATTTGTTTGCGATCACCTTGTAGGTTTGGGTCTGCAAGGCTAGATTCCAGTCGGTTTGTTTCCTCCTGGAATCCTGCTCACGGTTGAAGCAAGCTGCCACATTGGAAGCAGGTGAGCAGTAGCACCTTAGATTTTTCAATGCCTAGATTTTCCCATAAGTAAAACTCACTGAGTCCAAGAGTATAGCATGGCTTTAATAAATTACACTTACAAAAGATGAAGTTCTTCTCTTTTATTTATTTATTTATTTATTTATTTTTGAGGCGGGTCTGACTCTCGTTCTCTTGTTTCCCAGGCTGGAGTGCAGTGTTGCGATCTGGGCTCACTGCAGCCTCAACTTCCCGAGCTCAAGAGATTGGCCCACTTCAGCTTCCTGAGTAGCTGTGACTACAGGCACGTGCCACCCCTCCCGGCTAATTTTTTGTATTTTTAGTAGAGATGGGGTTTCGCCAGGCTGGTCTCGAACTCCTAGGTTCAAGAGCTCCACCCACCTCCACCTCCCAAAGTGTGGCATGAGCCACCACGCTGGGCCAATGATGTTCTTAATATAGAAACTCAATGAGGTAAACAACATTCTTTAAAAATCTTAAACATGAATTTTTTTTTTTTTTTTTTAGGCAAGATCTCGCTCTGGAATGCAGTGCGTGATCTTGGCTCACTGCAACCTCTGCGTCCCGGGTTCAAGTGATCCTCCCACCACAGCCTGTTGAAATTATAGGCACATGCCACTACACCCAACTAATTTTTGTATTTTTAGTAGACGTGGGGTTTCACCATGTTGGCTAGGCTGGTCTTGAACTGCTGACCTCAAGTGATCCCCCTGCCTTGGCCTCGAGAAGTTCTGGGATTATAGATGTGAGCCACTGTGCCCAGCCAATGAAGTTCCTAATATAGAAACTCAATGTAGTAAATAAACATTTTAAAAAATCTTCAACATGAATTTTTAAATTTTTTATTATTTTATTTTATTTTATTTTATTTTACTTTTTTAGCCAAGGTGTCACTCTGTTGCCCAGGCTGGAATGCAGTGGCGTGATCTTGGCTTACTGCAGTCTCTGCCTCCTGGGTTCAAGTGATCCTCCCATCACAGCCTCTTGAATAACTGGGATTACAGGCACACGCCACCACACCTGGCTAATTTTTGTATTTTGTATTGTGTGTGTGTGTGTGTGTGTGTGTGTATATATATATATTTTTTTTTTTTTTATTTTTTTTGAGATGGGAGTCTCACTCTGTCACGCAGGCTGGAGCACACTGACGCGATCTTGGCTCACTGCAACCTCCGCCTCCCAAGTTCAAGTGATTCTCCTGCCTCAGCAACCCAAGCAGCTGGGATTACAGGCGCCTGCTACCGCACCTGGCTAATTTTTGTATCTTTAATAGACATGGGGTTTTACCATGTCAGCTAGGCTGGTCTCAAACTCCTGACCTCAAGTGATCCACCTGCCTCGGCCTCCCAAAGTGCTGGGAGTACAGGCCTGTGCCACCATGCCCAGCTTAAACTTGAATATTAAAAAGCAATATGTTGACTTCCTATTGGCAATGGCTTATAATAGTTTGCTTAAATTTCTAAATAGCTCTACCCTGTCCTAATTAGTTTAGGGTCTGTAAATTAGTTTATACTGATTTAATTACTTAAAACATGATTTAATTAAATAAAACATCTGGATAAAATATAATAATAAATACAATTCAGCGACCTTGTCACCAATCTGCAGCTGTTTTCAGTCTCTGGTTCCGATAATATATTTGATTTGAAAACACCTTTCTCACTCATCTCAAATCCCTCTTGGCTTTGATTTTCAGTCCTGCATCGTTCTCCACCAGACTCTCCTCTGTATAGACTCTGGGTCATTATAACAGAAAGCCTGTCCTCCACCAGTGTAGCTGGAGCTATATATATATATCTCATATATATAGAGAGAGAGCTCATATATATATATGGCCTCCCTGTCTCTCTTTTCCCCTCTTTGTTTCCGTCCTGTCTTAGTTCGCTTGGGCTTCTATAAAGAAACACCATAGGCTGGGAAGATTAAACAACAAACATTTATTTCTCACAGTTGCAGAGGCGGATGCCCCAGATCAGGGGCCAGCACAGTCAGATTCTGGTGAGGGCTCTCTTCCCGGCTTGCAGACGACCAGGAGAAAAGACAGCAGGGGAGCTCTCTGGCCACTTCTTACAAAGGCACAGTCCTGTATATGAGAGCTCCATCCTCATGCCCTAATTATCCCCCAGAGCCCCTCCTCTTACTACCATCACATTGAGATTAGAGTTTGAACATGTGAATTTTGGGGGAGACATAGACATTCAGTGCTTTATGCCTCCCAATAGCCCTGAACAAAGACGGAGAAACAGCACATACAGGCAGCAACATGCGCACCACAGTTGTCTTCTTGCCAATCAGAAGATTTGATATTTTGGCCATGTTTTTTAACGATTTGCTATTTGATACTAGAGCTCATGTTCAGATATCTGATATTCTGGTATACTCTTCTGAGTGTGTGCACACGCACACACACACACTCACACACACCTCATCCCACCTAGGGCAAACCAATTCACAGACTTGACTGAACCAGCAAGATTCAGTCTTTTGAAAATTTAAAACCATGAAGAGATACAAGCAGTGAGTTGACAGATGCAGCATTTTAACGGGAACCTCCTAATGACTGTAAGTACCATCCATTTACGACTTGCTCATCGCATTGAGCACCTGTATGCCTTTTTCTTCCTGTCACCCTGTGAGAGATGCACTGTTTTTATCCCTGTGTTTTAAATGAGGAGACTGAAGCTCATGCAGTTGTGTCTCTTGCCGAGATAACCCAGCTGGCCAGTGATGGAGATGGAGATAGGATCCTAAGCTTCCTCGCTTCATGGCTCTAGGTGCCAAGGTCATCCAGGCTCCCCCTTGGGAAGCCACATGTGCAGGTTTTCTGGAATCCCATAAGATCTAAATCCCAGCCAGCCCCACTTCCTCTGCCACCTCGTTTACCTGGTTATTTTGGTCTCCACTTGGCATCAAAGACTCCTCAGAGGTCTTAGGGAGAATCTGAAGCCTACGTTGGTCTCAGGAATTAAAAATTCTTTTACATTCTTCTAATTTTATAAACAAAAACATAAAGGTAAATTTAGAAAGGGTTTTTATGAAATGAAGACATCTCCGTAAGGATAATTCTCAAGAAGTTAGACAGAGGACCACATGCAAGAGCTCTAATGTACAACACGGTGTCTATACTTAATAACAATGCAGGGTATGCTTCACACTTGCTGAGAGAGTAGATTTTAAATGTTCTCACCACAAACAAATGGTAAGTACGTGAGAGAATATGTATGTTAATTAGCGTAATCTAACCATTTTACAATGGGTATGTATTTGAAAAGCTCATGTTGTACTTCATAAATGCATACAATTTTTATTTGTCAATAAAAATGTAAAGAAAGAAAAAAAAAGAAAATTCCCAAGATGAGTGAGAAGGTGAGTAACTGTTGCTCATGCAATCGAATTCAAAAAAGTTGGTGGAAAAAGGTTATGAATGACAATTGAGTGTTACGGTATGTGCATTCTATAGTGAGACTATGGTGCAGTTTTTATGTTGCTAGATTACTCACCACTTTTAGGTTTCTGTCTTCCTCTTTTCATTTGTGTCACTTCCCACATATGCCCTCTAATTTTCTTTTAACACATAATGATATTTTGTAACATTTTAACTTATGGTAGTAATATTTTGTAATTCTTTGACAGACCCTGGGAAATACTGAACAAATTCTGCCTCAAATTTCTGTGAATTCTAAAAATAGTGGAGAGTCAAGTTTGTAATACCCTTAAAATAGTGAATTGAGAAACTGTAGGTTAACTTAAAAAAATAGGCTAAAAAAACTTTTTTACTAGACTTTTTTTTTTTTTTTTTTTGAGACAGAGTCTTGCTCTGTCGCTAGGCTGGAGTGCAGTGGCGCCATCTCAGCTCACTGCAACCTCTGCCTCCCAGGTTCGAGTGATTCCCCTGCCTCAGACTCCTGATTAGCTGGGATTACAGGCACGCCACCACGCCCAGATAATTTTTGTATTTTTAGTAGAGACAGGGTTTCACCATAGTGGCCGGGATGGTCTCGATCTCTTGACCTCATGATCTGCCCGCCTTGGCCTCCCAAAGTGCTGGGATTACAGGAGTACTGTGCCTGGCCGACTTTATTTTTTAGGAGCAGTTTTGGGTTCACAACAAAATTGAGTGGAAAGCACAGAGATTTCTTATATACCCTCTGTCCCAACACATGACTACAATTTTAAAATAGTGGAAAAGTTTCCATTAATTTAGTATTTTCGGTAAATTTCTGCTAAAAATCTTGGCGTAATTCCTAGGCACAAGAATTTCACAGAAATATAGTTGATAAACTTTTAATCTAAACTATTCAAGAGAAAAAACCACCTACTGGGTTTTAAGGATCTTGGAGGACAAATGACTCACAACAGGCGCTCCTATAATTTTTGAATGGATAATCAGCCTAATCAGGAAGTCATTTTTATTTCCTAACTTAATGCCACGATCACCTTTTAATCTCATCTCTTTGGGATGGAGAATGCATCTGTGTCTTCTGGCAATAATTTTCCAGATGCGAATGCTTAGATCACATGAGGATAAAAATGCCAAAATGTGCCTGATTCTCAACCTGCCCAGCTTGAAGAGCTCACACCAGTTACCATTTATGGTGTTGGCTTCATGAGACGGGAAGCATGCCCGGGCTGTGGGCCCACCAACAGTGTGGCACAGGACAAAGAACTTGCATTTGAGTTCCTGCTCTGCCATTTACTTGTGCGCAATCCTGTACAAATCGCTTCACTCCTCTGAGACTCAGTTTTCATCGTCTGCTAAGTTGTACTTATAGAATTCCTGGTTTGGTGGTAAGGACATGAATCGTTGTTCACATTGTTATCCAGAATATTCTTCAACATCAAATTACGTTTGAAAACATGCCTATACAACCTTTCAGACCAAGGCTCTGATGTTCTGGTCAATACAGAGCATTGGTGAGTTAATTGACAGAGCTATCCGTGGGCTGAACTGCACTGAGCTGGCTCCCTCTGCCTCACCTCCCATCATTGAGGACCAGGCTGAGAAGGGTTTGGGGGTGAGGGGTGTTGGTGTTGTAGGAATATATACTATTGGTTTGGCATGCCTGGTACCCTCCTCCTACAGTCATGTAATCAATTTTTATAATTTATATTCCCCTTCAAGATAAGCTTCATACTTTTCGTAGCTTAATTTGGGATTAAAATGTTGAGAATGGGAATAGTTTGGGTTGGTCAGTGGCCTATACTTTGAGAGAAATAGCCTTCCAGTCTCTATCATGCCAGAGTAGCCTTGGTCATAATATTCCCACCTTCAAGTTTTATGGTGAAGACATGATGAGAAAAAAATCTATGATCACACACTCTTCACGGCCTTGTGGGTTTGAATCATGTCCGTATTTTCTTATTTCCAGAGGAATCCCTGTTGTCTCTGCCATCTTCATGGACCAATAGAGCTAGCCGGTTGACCATTTTAGCTACCCATCTGTGCAGCTCCAGCTACGTGATTTGCCAGGCCCAGTGAACATGTGGAGCCCACCCCCGCACCTTTAAAATTTAAAAAAAAAAAAAAAAAAAGCATTAAGAATATCAAGATGGCAACAGCAGAGCATGAAACCAAGTATGGAGCCCTTCTGAGCATGGGACTCTGTGCAACTGAACGGTTGCATGCCCCCGAAGCTGGCTATGCACCTCTGGATTTTCCCTTAATGTCTGTCCCTTTCTTGGGGGCTTATCAAGGGCATTGTTGATGATAATAGTTCTAGTAAAAATGTTACTTTTTAAAAATAATGGTAAACTTTCTTTTTTCTTATTTATTTATTTATTTATTTAGAGACAGAGTCTTGCTCTGTTGCCCTGGCTGGAGTGCAATGGTGCAGTCTCGGCTCACTGCAACCTCCACCTCCCGGGTTCAAGCAGTTCTCCTGCCTCAGCCTCCTGAGTAGCTGGGATTACAGGCACCCACCACTATGTCCAGCTAATTTTTGTACTTTTGGTAGTGTGAGTCAGGCTGGTCTGGAACTCCTGACCTCAGGTGATCTGCCTGCCTCGGCCTGCCAAAGTGCTGGGAATGCAGGCATGAGCCATCATGCCTAGCTGCTTTTTTAAAAATTCACATACATTTTCTGGTATTTTGTTTTTCTGAGCCAATCAATGGCAACTTCTTTTTTTAAAAATTCAGATTACATATTTTTCTATTTTCTTAGTTATTACACAGTGAAATATTCTCCAAATTATCTTTATTACTCTGTATTCTTTTTAAAAATATGGATACCAAACAATATGTAGATATGCCAAGAAGCCTAACAAGGGTTCGAGACAGTAGAATCATCAGTCAATCTGATTGAAACATCAAATGGATTATTTTTCCACAAGAAAGAAACAATTAACAGAGTAAAGAGACCATCTGTGAATTGGGAGAAAATATTTGAAAGCCATAAATTTGAAAAGGGATTACTATCCAAAATATATAAGGAACTCAACTCTATAGAAAGAAAATAAATAATCTGATTTTAAAATGGGCAAGAAACCCAAACAAATATTTCTCAAAAGAAGACATACAAATGGCCAACATATACGTGAAACAATGCTCATCATTTCTAATCATTTGGGAAATACAAATGAAAACCACAATGGGATAGCACCTGCACACCTCTTAAAATGGCTATTGTAAAAGATAGGTGTTGGCGAGGATGTGAAGAAATGGAGACCCTTGCATACTGTTGGTGGGAATGTAAATAAGCACAGATGCGAATCTTTATTCGCATCTTTATTCTTATTATGGAAAACAATATAGAGGCTCCTCAAAGAACTACATGAGAGCCAGCATAGAACTACCATGTGATCCAGCAATCGTACTGCTGGATATTTTTCTCAAAAATTGTGAAATCAGCATGTGGGAAAGATGTCACCTCTCCCATGTACATTGCAGCACTATTCTCAATAGTCAAGTTATGAAATCAGCCTACGTATCCATCAATAATGAATGGATAAAGAAAACATGGTATTATATATACAGTAGACTATTATTCAACCTTAAAAAAGGAAGAAATGTCTTTGTGACAACATGGGTGGACTAAATTGGAGAACACTGTGCTATATGAAATAAGCCAGGCGCAGAAAGACAAATACCACATGTTCTTGCTTATATGTGAGATCTAAAAACAATTGAACTCACGGAGACAGAGAGTAGGATGGTGGTTACTGAACGCTGTGGGGAGGCAGGATGGAGAGATCAAGGTCAAAGGGTAGAGGGTCACAGTAGACAAAAAGAGTAAGTTGTTTTCTTTGAGATATATTGCACATAATTTTGAATGTGGTAAATAATGTAGTGTACATTTCAAAATCACTGAGAAAATTTCAAATGTTCTTACCACAAAAAGTGTTTGAAGTGATGGGTATGTTAATTAACTTGATTTAATAATTCCACATGGTATTCATACTATATTCATAAATTCATAACATGACTTTGGACTCATAAATATATACAACTATGATCTGTCAATTTACAATTAAAAAATAAAAATTTTAAAAATTGTGATTTTTGGCCAGACAGGGTGGCTCACGCCTGTAATCCCTGCACTTTGGGAGGTTGAGGTGGGCAGATCACCTGAGATCAGGAGTTCCAGGACAGCCTGGCCAACATTGAGAAACCCTGTCTCTACTAAAAATACAAAAATAAGGATGGGGTAATGGTGGGTGCCTGTAATCCCAGATACTTGAGAGGATGAGGCAGGAAGAATTGCTTGAACCTGGGAGGAAGAGGTTGCAGTGAGCCAAGATTGCGCCACTCCACTCCAGCCTGGGTGACAGAGCAAGACTCCGTCTCAAAAAAAAAAAAAAAAAAAAAGTGATTTTTGTCTTTTTGACTTACTAATATTTTACTTACAATTTCTGCTTATGATGTTCATAAATGGAATAACAAGATTTGATTTGCTAAAATTTCATGTAGCATGTATCTATTTCTAATATTCATAAGTGAAATTGGTTTATATCTTTAATTCTTTCTTTTTTCTTATTTGGTTTTGGGATCAATGTTATATAACCTTATGAAACAAATTGGGTAGCTTTCACTCTCCTTATCTGGAACATTTTTATGAGAAAGAGATGATGTCGTTCTTTTTTCGTCCTTAGGTAATTTAGGATTAGGATGATTCTGGATATTAGGCCTTTTTCAGATGCATTGTTTACAAATATTTTCTCATGTTCTGGAGATTTTCTATTTACCCTGTTGATTATTTCTTTTGCTGTTTTTAAGCTTTTTGGTTTAGTTAAGTCTCATTTGCCTATTTTTTGTTTTTTTGTGTGCGTGTTTCCTTTTGAGGGCTTAGTCATAAATTCTTTGTCTAGGCTAACATCTAAAGAGTTTTTCCTAGGTTTTTATCCTAAGATTTTCAGACTTTCAGGTCTTACATTTAAGTATCTAATCCATCTTGCATTAATGTTTGTATATGGTGAGATATGGGTCCAAATTCATTCTTCTGCAAATGGCCCTCCAATTTTCCCAGGACCAGTTTTTGAATAGAGTATCCTTTCCCCATTGTATATTTTTGTTGATTTTGTCAAAGACCAATTCGTTGTAGATATGTGTCTTTATTTTTGAGTTTTTTATTCTTTCCCATTGATCTATGTGTCTGTTTTTATACCAGTACCATGCTATTTTGGTTACTATATCCTTATACTATAATTTGAAGCCAGGTAATGTGATGCTTCTTGCTGTATTCTTTTTGCTTGGGATTGCTTTGGCTATTTGGGCTCTATTTTTTTTTGGTTTCATAGAAATTTTAGAATTATTTTTTCTAATTCTGTGAAGAATGATGTTGGTTTTGGAGGAGGGGCGATGGGTAGGAAAGAGATTTTTTTATCTTAGTTTGGTCTCATTAATGGCTATTGATCCATTCGCGCTTCTAACTTTTTTTGGTCAAAACGTTGTAATTGTTTAATTAAAGTTTTATTTCTTAAAAAGAAAAACAAATATCTAAATTTCTATTATCATTTTAAATATTTTGATATATATGTTCAGCCTTTTCTCAAGGAAAAAACTTAATTTTGTATGAAGGTGGAAGTTTTTTGTTTTTGTTTTAGAGACAGGGTCTCGCTCTGTTGTCCAGGCTGGAATGCAATTGCATTATCACAGCTCCCTGCAACCTCCACTTCCCAGGCTCAATCGATCCTCCTCCCTCAGCCTCCTGAGTAGCTGGGACTACAAGCATGAACCACCATGCCCAGCTAATTTTTCCTTTTTTCTTTTTTTTCTTTCTTTCTTTCTTTTTTTTTTCTTTTTTTTTTTGTAGAGACAGGGTCTCAGTATGTTGCCTAGGCTGGTCTCAAACTCCTGGGTTCAAACAATCCTCCCATCTCAGCCTCCCAAAGTGCTGGGATTACAGGTGTGAGCCAACATGCCTAGCCAAAACTTTTTTTTAAAGTTACTTCAAACTCCACTATTAGGAAGTAATCATCTGTAACTAGATCAACATTTATCCACACAATTTTTAATGTATTTGTACAGATAGGATAGATGAATAGATGAATATTTTTAAATATTATTGTTAGATAGATAGAAAAATATAAATGTTAATTTTTCTCAAATTTATCCAAAGAAAAGAGAAATTAAAGTGAAATTGAGTTGCAAAAAAAAGATTAATTTCTCTAAGTTTTCTCTAAGGTTAAAACAAGAATTTTTTAAAATTAAGGTATTAGAGCCATTTTTATTTACCTTTAAAAAAAAATCTGGACATTATCGGTTGACTCCCTGTCATTAAAAGAAGAGAAAAACAATGATCTCTTACTTCCTTCCACTTCTCTTCACCTCCTGAACTTTGCCCGTTTTATAACATTTACATTCTAAGCAACAGAATTCCTTACACATCCCATACATGTTTAGCATGTATGTAGGTGTATGTCTCTACGTCTTCAAATAGATTTGATGTTCACCTTCGGTCCTTTCCCCGTGGCTCCTCATTCCTGAGTTCTTATATTTGACTGATTTTTTTAATTGACTGGATTTTATTGTCATGAGTGATGGGCATGAATAGTGATGGGCATTGCATTCCCTGAATTATTTCATGTTTGAGAAATTCCTGCCTCTACTTTTCTACTTGAATGACGTCTTGGCCTGTTTTCATGTCCTTCATTCCCTTAGAGTTTTGCAGATTGTGCTCTTGTCTTCCACCCCTGGGGGTTGCGATGGAGAAGTCTGTGGCCAGTCTAATTTCTCTTTGCTTTTCTGCCTGATTAGCTAACAAATTCGTTCTTTATCCTGGAATTTTAATAGTTTCACTAACATACATATATCTTTGGTATTTTACTGTATTAAATTTTCCTGGAATACCATTGGTTCTCTTGATTTACAGAGTCTGTTTCTGTTTTAATTTGATGAGTCTTTTCTTATTTATTTTAAATAAGCATTGTCTTTCATTTTTAGATTCTTTGCTTTAGGGGCATCAATTATCTTTAAATTGGAATATATAAATATTTTTTCCCATTTCTATTAATGTCTCATTAATTGCTTTAATGTCTTTGTCTGTCTGTCTTTTTTATTGTGTGATGATTTTTTTAAATTTATTTTTTATTTCAATAGGTTTTTGGGAAACAGGTAGCGTTTGGTTACATGAATAAGTTCTTCAGTGGTGATTTCTGAGATTTTGGTGCACCCATCACCCAAGCAGTGTAGTCTTTCATCCCTCACCCTCCTCCCACCCTTTCCCCCAGATACCCAAATCCCCAAAGTGCATTGTATTATTTATTTATTTTTTTATTTTTTTGAGACTGAATCTCTCTTGCTGTGTCGCCAGGCCAGGGTGCAGTGGCACAGTCTTGGCTCGCTGCAACCTCTGCTTCCAGGTTCAAGTGATTCTCATGCCTCGGCCTCCCAAGTAGCTGGTACTACCGGCACGCACCACCATGCCTGGCTAATTTTTGTATTTTTAGTAGAAACAGGGTTTCACCGTGTTGGGCAGGCTGGTCTCAAACTCCCAACCTCAGGTGATCTGCCTGCCTTGGCCTCCCAAAGTGCTGGGATTACACATGTGAGCCACTGCACCCGGCCCATTGTATCATTCTTAGGCCTTTGCATCCTCATAGCTTAACTCCCACTTATGAGTGAGAACATATAATGTTTAGTTTTCCATTCCTGAGTTACTTCACTTAGAATAATGGTCTCCAATTACATCTAGGTTGCTATGAAAGCCATTATTTGGTTCCATTTTATGGCTGAGTAATAGTTCATGGTATATATATACAACATTTTCTTTATCCACTCATTGATGGATGGGTATTTGGGCTGGTTTCATATTTTTGCAATTGTAAATTGTGCTGCTGTAAACATGTGTACACAAGTATCTTCTTCATATAATGACTTATTTTCCCTCTGGGTAAATACCCAGTAGTGGGATTGCTGGATCAAATGGTAGTTCTACTTTAGTTCTTTAAGGAATCTCCATACTGTTTTCTACAGTGTTTGTACTAGTTTACATTCCCACCAGCAGTGTAAAAGTGTTCCTTTTCACCACATCCGTGCTGGAGTGCAATGGCACAGTCATGGCTCACTGCAGTCTCAACCTGCTGGGCTCAAGCAATCCTCCCACCTCAGCCTCCCAGAGTGCTGGGACTACAGATGTAAGCCACCATGCCTGGTCCCTTTGTCTTTTTCATATGAATTACTTCAAATATGTCAGGACTTACCTTTATGTCAATAATTGGATTTTTAGCACTGTTTCTTATGTTCCTAATTTGTATTTCTATAATGGCTAGTTCAACAGGTAAGGAGCTTAGAAGTTGCCACTCCCTCTTAACAGCAAGGAAAAAGCTGAGCAAACTGAAAAATCAACAATTCTTTTTAGATCCATAAGAGAAAATCCACAGGGAAAACTGCTGCCCCCAACTTTGGACAGATGGAGAGGTAGATGAAGAGAATCACAATATACTGGAGGAGCAGAAATTTCCACAGGAACAAATGCTGGGGTAGGAAGACCTGAAATGTATTTACAAATTGCTGGACACTGAGTGTGGACAAGTCAAAGACTCCAGAGGACCCAGTTCTAGTGGGGGCCTCCACACTCTTGTGAGTTTTACCTCCAGGAACTCCACCAGGTTCTCATAGTAAATATTAGAGAAAAGTTCTGCGCTTCCAGCAGGGAGAGGGGACCTGTATTTTGAAATACCGAGCACTCCATTCTTCTTAAAAAGGTTTGCCTTAAGGAGAAACTGGTCAACCAGAGCCTAACTTGCTAGGGTTTAATTACAGCCTAGGTGACCTGGGAGAAAGGAAATATCCAGCTCCAGCTCACCCTAGCCATCCTTTCCCACCTAAAAGGGGAGGAAAAAACTAAGAAGCACTTGTGAAAGGCACAGTCCAGAGACACAGGCTCACTAGAAGACTGAGGCCTGGAAGGGCGCGGTGACTCATGCCTGTAATCCCAGTAGTTTGGGAGGCTGAGGTGGGTAGATCGCAAGGTCAGGAGATTGAGACCATGCTGGCCAACATGGTGAAACCCCGTCTCTACTAAAAATACAAAAATTAGCTGGATGTGGTGGTGCACGCCTGTAGTCCCAGCTACTCGGGAGGCTGAGGCAGGGGAATTGCTTGAACCCGGGAGGCGGAGGTTGCAGTGAGCCAAGATCGCACCACTGTACTCCAGTCTGGAGACAGAGCGAGATTCTGTCTGAAAAAAAAAGACTGAGGCCTAATCCGAGGTCTATAGGGTGCTTCTCCTCTCCCCACACCTTACCTCCACATCACTAAAGGCCTATTTACAGCAGGTCCTCTTACCCAGCACATCATGTATAGCTTTTAGCAAAAAGTTACAAGGTATACTAAAAGATTAAAAACACAGTGTGAAGAGACAGAGCGAACTGCAGAAGCAGATGTGGTAGGGATATTGGAATTATCAGACAGGGACTTTTTTAAAAACTATGATTAATATCCCAGCACGGTGGCTTACGCCTGTTATCCCAGCACTTTGGGAGGCCGAGGCGGGCAGATCACGAGGTCAGGAGTTTGAGACCAGCCTGGCCAACATGGTGAAACCCCGTCTCCACTAAAAAAATACAAAAATTAGCCAGGCGTGGTGGCAGGTGCCTGTAATCCTGGCTACTTGGGAGGCTGAGGCAGGAGAATCACTTGAACCTGGAAGGTGGAGGTTGAGGTGACTATGATTAATGTGCTGTGGATGCTAATGGATGAAGCAGACAGCATGCAAGAACAGACAAGCAGCATGAGCAGAGAGAATGAAATTCTTTTTTTTTTTTTTTTTTTTTTTTTTGAGACTGAGTCTCACTCTGTTGCCCAGGCTAGAGTGCAGTGGCACAATCTCAGCTCACTGCAACCTCTGCCTCCCAGGTTCAAGTGATTCTGCTGCCTCAGCCTCTTAAGTAACCTGGATTACAGGTGCCTGTCACCACATCCGGCTATTTTTTTTTTGTATTTTTAGTCAAGATAGGGTTTTGCCATGTTGGCCAGGCTGGTTTCAAACTCCTGACCTCAGATAATCACCCCACCTTGGCCTCCCAAGAGATGGAAATCTTATGGAAGAACCAAAACGAAACGCTAGAGATCAAGAGCACTTTGGCCGGGCGCGGTGGCTCACGCCTGTAATCCCAGCACTTTGGGAGGCCGAGATGGGCGGATCACGAGGTCAGGAGATCAAGACCATCCTGGCTAACCCGGTGAAACCCCGTCTCTACTAAAAAATACAAAAAACTAGCCGGGCGAGGTGGCGGGCGCCTGTAGTCCCAGCTACTCGGGAGGCTGAGGCAGGAGAATGGCGTAAACCCGGGAGGCGGAGCTTGCAGTGAGCTGAGATCCAGCCACTGCACTCCAGCCTGGGCGACAGAGCGAGACTCCGTCTCAAAAAAAAAAAAAAAAAAAAGAGCACTGCAACAGAAGTGAAGAAGGCCTCTGAGGTACCTCTTAGTAGACATAGCTAAGGAAAGAATCTCTGAGCTTTCGGGTATGTCAGTAGAATCCTCCAAAACTGAAAAGCAGAGAACAAAGACTGAAAAAAAAAAAAAAAAAAACCAGAACAGAATAATCAAAGATTGTGGAACAACGACAAAAGGTGCAAATACGCTTAACAGGAATAAAAGAGGACAAGGGAGATAGAAAGGAGCAGAAGTATTTGAAACAATGACTGAGAATTTCCCCCAAATTAATGTGAGACACTAATCCACGGGTCCAGGAAACTCAGAGAACACCAAGCAGGATAAATGCCAAAACAAACAAACAGAAAAACCAACACATAGGCATATCATTTTCAAATTACAGAAAATCAAAGATTTTTTAAATTTCCTAAAGAATCAAGAGGAAAAAAATACCTTACCTATAGAGGAGCAAATATTTTATCTGACGTCTACTCAGAAGCCATGCAAATAAGAAAACAGTGGAGTGAAATATTTAAAGTATGCGAGAAAAAAACACCAGCCTGGAAGTCTGTACTGAGCAAAATTATCCTTCAAAAGTGAAGGAGTGATAAAGACTTCTCATACAAATGAAAATTGAGGAAATCTGTTGCCAGTAAACCTCTCTTGCAAGAAATGTTTAGAGAAGTTCTTTAGAGAAAGAAAAATAACATAAGTCAAAAACTGGGATCTACATAAAGAAAGGAAGAGCATCAAAGAAGAAATAAATGAAGATAAATTTTTCTTTTATCTTCTTATTTTTCTTCTTATTAATTGATCTAACAGATAAGCTTGTTCAAAGCACTAACAATGTGTTTGGTTGTGTATGCTTTTGTATATATCATATTTGTATGCTTGTGCATGCTTACATGTAAGTGAAATTAATGACAGCAATGATACAAGGGGTGAGAAGGAGGAACTAACATTATTTTACTTTTATAGCCTGGCCAACATGGTGAAACCCCATCTCTACTAAAAATACAAAAATTAGCCAGGTGTGGTAGCGTGTGCCTGTCGTCCCAGCTACTCAGGAGGCTGAGGCAGGAGAATGGCTTGAACCTGGGAGGCGGAGGTTGCAGTGAACCGAGATCGTGCCACTGCACTCCAGCCTGGCGACAGAGGGAGACTCTGTCTCAAAAAAAAAAAAAGATTTTTTTATAAGATATTCCCATTACACAGGAAGTAGTGTTGTATTATTTGCAAGTCAGCTTAAATTTAGTCACAAATGTATATTGCAAAATCTAAGACGACCACTTAAAAAAAAAAAAAGAAAGAAAGAAAATAAAAAAACAAAGAAATATAACTGGTGTGCTAAGAAAGAAGAGAAAATTGAACCATAGAAAATGCTCAACTGAAACCACAACAGGAAGAAAAGAGCAGAAGACAAAAATAGAATACAAGAACAAAGGGAACAAATAGAAAACAGTAACAAATATGGTAGATATTAATCCAACTATATGAACAGTCACTTTGAGCATCAGTGATCTAAATGCACCAGTTAAAAGGCAGCATAAATCAAAAAACAAGAAACCCACTTTAAATATAAAAACAGATATAAATTAAAAGTAAGTGGATTAAGAAACATACGCCATATTAACACTAATCAACAGAATGCAGGAGTAGTTATGTTAATTTCAGACTTCAAAGCAAGGAAAACTATCAGGGATCAAGATAGCCATTACACAATAATAAAGGGATTGATTCTCCAAAAAGACATAGTAATCCTTAACATGTATGCACTTAAAAAGAGACCATCAAATTACATGAGGCAGGCCCGGGGCAGTGGCTCACGCCTATAATGTCAGCACTTTGGGAGGCAGGTGGATCACTTGAAGTCAGGAGTTCAAGACCAGCCTAGCCAACATGGTGAAACCCTGTCTCTACTAAAAATACAAAAATTCGCCAGGTATGGTGGTGCGTGCCTGTAATCCCAGCTACTTGGGAGGCTGATACAGAAGAATCGCTTGGACCTGGGAGGCGGAGGTTGCAGTGAGATGAGATGGCACCACTGTACTCCAGTCTGGGCAAAAGAGGCAGACTCTGTCTCAAAATAAAAAATAAATAAATAAAAAATAAAAAAAATTACATGGGGCAAAAACTGATAGATCTACAAGAAGAAATAGATAAATCCACTATTATGGTTGGAGACTTCAACATCCCTCTTCCAGAAATGGATGGACTCAGCTGGCAAAAAGTCAGTAAGGATGTGGCTGAACTCAACAAGACGACCAGTCGCCTGGATATAATGGATATCTATAAATGCTATCCTCCAGCAACAGCAGAAGATGCGTGCTTCTCAAGTTCATGTGGAACGTTCACCAAGACGCCACATCCTGGGACATAAAATGCACCTTCACAAATTTAGAAGAGCAGAAATTATACAATGTCTGCTCTCAGACCACAGTAGAATTAAACTAGAAATCACTAGTGGAAAGATAACCGGAAAACACAAAAATACAAGGAGATTAAACCACACACTTCTAAATAACACATGGGTCAAAGATGAAATCTCAAGAGAAATTTTAAAATGTTTTGACTTAAATGAAAACGAAAACACGACTTACCAAAATTTGTGGGAACAGGCAAAAACAGTGCTTAGAAATTTATAGCACTGAATGTATATGTTAGAAAAGAAAAATATCTAAAATTTAAAAATCTAAGCTTCCAACTTAGGAAACTTAAAAAAAAAAAAAGCAAATTAAATCCAAATTAAGTGGAAAATAAATGAGTAGAGCAGAAATCGATGAAATAAAAAACAGGAAATCAATAGACAAAATTAATGAAACCAAAACATGGTTTTTTGAAAAGCTCAATATGATTGATAAGTTTTTAGCTAAACTAAGTGTAAAAAAAGAGAGAGGACACAAATTACTAATATCAGAAATGAAAGAGTGGACATTGCTACAGATTCCATGGACATCTAAAGGATAATATGGGAATACTATGAACAATTCTATGCCCACTAATTTGATAATTTAGATAAAATGAACTAGTTCCTGAAAGACACAGTCTGCCAAAAGCCACACAAGAAGAAATGGATGATCTGAATAGGCCTATATCTATTAAATAATTGAATCAATAATTGATTACCTTCCAAAACAGAAAGCACTAGGCTTAGGTGGGTTCACTGGTGATTTCTACCAAACATTTAAGGAAAAAATTATACCAGTTCTCTACATCTCTTATATAATGATATGGTTTGGACATTCAGTTGTTTTCCTCAGGTCTGCAAACTCCTTTATTTCATTTTGTTGTTTCATAATATTAGTCAGGATGAATTAGGTTATGCTACAGTAACAAATCTAACCACAACTTTTCAGTGCCTTATCACAACGAGGTTTTTTGTTGTTGTTGTTGTTTGTTTGTTTTCATGCACAACTGGGTGAGGGCTGACAGCTCTCCAGAGCAGCTCCTTTCCAAGAGATGACACAGAGTCCAGGGTACTTGCATCGTAAAGCTATGCCACATGGAACCTTAATGCTATACCACTTGGAGCTGATGGTTTCTAAGTCGCCCAGGCAGGAGAAATAACAGCACAAGGAATTCACACACACTTGCTGGCCTGGCGTTGTCTTGAATTGGCCTGGAATGTTCACCTAGCAATTAGATTTATTGCTAGAATATACACTTTTGGGTCAGATGGTAGGGTTCAAGGGAATGCGAAATGCCTGTGTGCCCAGGAAGAAGAAAATGACACAAGATTTGGTGAAGCCATAGCATTATCTCTGTCACATTTACCGTATCATATCATTCTTGAGCTCTTATTTTATTAAATATAATGGCCTTTAAAAAATTACTTGCCAGTGTAAAGAGATTGGGAGGCATTTTCTTCTTTTATTTGAGAAAAGTTTTCTTGTAAGTTCTTTGCCAGTCTTGAGCTTATTTGCCTGTTTGCTTTTCTTTTCTCTTTTTTCTTTCTTCTTTCTCCTTCCTTCCTTCCTTCTTTTCTTTCTTTCTCTCTCTTTCTTTCTCTCTTTCCTTCCTTCCTTCTTTCCTTCCTTCCTTCCTTTCTCTCTCTTTCTTTCTCTCTCCTTCCTTCCTTCCTTCCTCCCTTCCTTCTCTTTCTTCCTTCCCCCCCTTGCAGCATCTTTGCCTAGTTATAATGCTATTTCTTTTCATCTTGAACAAACAATTCTGTCCAGACCTTCTATTTTCTCTAATACAATGTGGATGACTTTTTTTGAACTCCTTTTCCACTATATTTAGAAACAAATTTTCCCCTCTGAGTTATAGTTTGTGGATTGAATATTTCATATTTTCTATATATTTTAATATGAAAAGGGATAGTTGGAAAGGAAGAGTTTATCTGTGGTTCTAAGTGGTATTTTTTAGAATATGTGAACCTTTTCTCTCTTCTGAGATTTTGTTAAAATGCTCATACCAGGACTCGCAATCCCCATGTGAGGACTGTCTCAGATTTGGGGGTTTTTTCTTGTGATATGGTCACTTGTATTGCTACTATTCATCAGACAGAAGAGGAAGATTAAGACACCCACACAACTTGTTCCTCTCCAGTGGGTATTAGTGAGAGGCGTCAATGAGAATTCTTAGGATTTTTCTACTCACCAGCATGGTTTTGGAGCATAGGGGTAGGATTAGAAGCTTAGCCTTTCTGTGCTTTTCAACTCTGCTCCAGAAGTTCCTTGGCTACTAATATTTGAGGTGTGTTTCATTAAGGTATAATTCCATCATTGCCTATGTGCTGTTCATGAATATTTGGGGGTTGGTTTTTGTGATTTTTCTTTTAATGTGTTAAGGGAGGGAAATTCTTTGATAGAAATCCCATCTGTCATTTTCATCTAGACATCTATTCAGTCCAGTTTTGTACTTTTTTATAAATCATTGTCAGTGTAATCTAAATTTTCAAAATTATTGCATCCTTTAGTCCAGAGGGATTTTTAATGATTTTTACAAACTCTGGACTGTATCTGTAGATTTGGCCCCTTTGTTAATTTTTGTCTCCTCTGTCTTTTTTCTTTTCTTTATCAGTCCTACTAAAGGACTGTCTAGCTTTTGTTTCAAAATCACACTAACAATGGAAATCCTTAAAAAGTTTAAGACATGTTTTCTACGCTTAGTAAACCTTTAACAAAAGTGTAAACATTATAAAATTAAGATGCAAATCGTATGTTATTGATTACAAGATAAACTTTTAATTTTAACAATTAAGAAAGCAAATCGGCGGGAGTGGTGTTTAGTAGGGCCGCATGACGAAGTACTATGGATTGAGTGGCTTCACAGAAATCTATTCACTCATGGTTCTAAAGGCTGAAAACCCAAGATGTGGGTGTTGGCAGGCATGTTTTTCTCTTCTCCTTAGCTTTTAGATGGCCATCTCCTCCCTGTGTCTTCACATGGTCTTTCCTCTGTACCTGTGTTCGAATTTCCTCTTCTTATAAAGACAAGTTATATTAGATTAGGGCCAGTCTTAATCACTTCATTATCACCTCTTTAGAGATCGTATGCTATGGTTTGAAGATGTCCCCTCCCACATTCAGGTGTTGCCAATGTGACAGTATTAGGGGGTGGGGCCTTTAAGAGGTGATTAGATCATGAGGGCACCTCCTTTCATGAATGGGATTAAAGCCCCTATAAAAGAGGCTTCGGCCGAGCGCGGTGGCTCACACCTGTAATCCCAGCACTTTGGGAGGCTGAGGCAGGCAGATCACCTGAGGTTAGAAGTTTGAGACCAGTGTGGCCAATATAGTGAAACCCTGTCTCTAACTAAAAGTACAAAAATCAGCTGAGCGTGGTGCTGGGCACCTGTAATCCCAGCTGCTAGGGAGGCTGAGTCAGGAGAATCACTTGAACCCCAGAAATGGAGGTTGTAATAAGCTGAGATCGCACCACTGCACTCTAGCCTGGGTGACAGAGAAAGACTCTGTCTCAATACACAAATAAATAAATAAGGCTTAATGTATTTTGTCTACCCTCTGTCATGTGAGGACATGGAGTTCCTCCCCTCTGGAGGATGTAGCCCTCACTCGACACCAAATGCTAGCACCTGGATCTTGCACTTCTAGCCTCCTGAACTGTGAGAAATAAATTTCTGTTCTTTATAAATTACCCAGCCTGTGATGTTCTGTTATAGCAGCACAAGCAGACTAAAACCTCTCATTTCCAAATACAGTCACAGTCCGGGCATGGTGGCTCATGCCTGTAATCCCAGCACTTTGGGAGGCCAAGGCAGGCAGATCATCTGAGGTGAGGAGTTTGAGACCAGCCTGACTAACATGGTGAAACCCCGTCTCTACTAAACTACAAAAATTAGCCAGGCATGGTGGCAGGTGCCTGTAATCTCAGCTACTTGGGAGGCTGAGGCAGGAGAATTGCTTGAACCTGGGAGGCGGAGGTTGCAATGAGCCGAGATCGCGCCGCGGCACTCCAATCTGGGTGACAGAGTGAGACTCCCTCTCAAAAACAAACAAACAAACAAAACAAATACAGTCACATTTGGAGGTACTGGGGATCAGGGCTTCAACATACAAATTTTGAGGGGACACAATTAAGCTCACAACAAGTAATCAGGAGACACTTTTTAATGTTATAATATAGCCTGAGACACTAAAAAAATAGTGACTCAAAAAAATATAGGTTATTTTCTCTCATGAAGCAACCTGGAAGTAGGTAGTATGGGGCGTCTTGTATGTCGTCCAGTGCTCCAAGTCCCTCCAAATTGTTGCTGCTCCATTTCCCAAAGAATTGCTCTCATCCTGTGTCTAGAAATTCTAGTCACTCAGTGAATATCTGTGGAATAACTGAATGAATAACATGGTGTGTTCTGGAACAATGAAGGGACTAGATGAAAGGAAGTGAGACTCCTGATAGGATTAAATAAATAGAAAATATGATTAAATTTCGATGTCTGACCAGATTTGAGGAAGCCTTGGAAGCCAGAGGGTTTTGGAAGCAAAAGGGATGAGGCAAACCCAACTCATTCATTTTCTACCAATGAGAAAACTGAGGCCCAAAAAAGTAAACTGATTTGCCCACATAGCGAACAAGTAATCCATTTTTCTGATTCTAGGCGAAGGTCACTGCTTTCCCCACTATCATAGGCACAATATGGATACTCTGCAGTTTTTAACATGGAAAGTGACATGATGTATGCTTTGTGGTAGGAAGACCAATTTTGATGGCTCTTCAGTGTCATTCATCAATGACTATTGAGATGCTGTGACTGACACTGATTTTGTGCACACAAAAGATAATTGTTTTCCTCTTGGCTGCTAACAGGCCGCCCCCCCCCCCCCCCCCCCCCCCCCCATTTTTTTGGTGGGGGGGGGGGGAAAGGAGATCCTTTGTTCTAGGAGACGGAGTGCCCTGCCCAGTGTGTGTGTGTGTGCGCGTGTGTCGGGGGATAATCCTGATTAGGCCAGTCATGCTCATTCCACTTCCCTTTGCCAATGATTGGTCTAACGTTGACATGGACCAGTTGATATGTGACCTAGTTCTGGCCAAGGAGATATAAAGGGTGTTCTTCTGGGTAGTTCCTTGACAGAGTTTTCTCTGACTTAATAAATAGGACTCAGCAAGGAGAGGACTTCTTCGCCCCTCCTCCTGACTTGAATGTAGTTGTACAAGCCACCTTGTGACCATAAAGTAACATCAGAATTGGCAGGGCAGAAAGACAGGAAGGGCATGCTTGACCATTTCAGCACACTGTGAAATTGCCTCATTCTACCTGAAACTGCCTTCTGCAGACCCCTTACTATGTGAGATTATTAAATTTGGTCTTTATTGCTTAAGTTGCGGTTAGTCAGGTGTACCGTTTCTTGCAACCAAAAGCATTCCTAACTGGTATATTCACCATTACGTTTGCTTTTTAAACAAGCCGTTAAATGACAAAAGATCTGCTTGCAGTTCCCTACAGTTTTCTTTTTCATATTTATTTATTTATTTAGAGACAGGGTCTTGCTCTGTTGCCCAGGCTGGAGTGCAGTGGCACAGTCATAGCTCACTGCAGCCTCAACCTCCTCGGCTCAAGTCATCCTCCTGACTCAGCCTCCCGAGTAGCTAGGACTACAGGTGGGTGCCACCATTCCTGGCTAATTTTTAAAATGTCTTTGTAGAGACAGGGTCTCAGTATGTTGCCCAGGCTGTTCCCTACAGTTTCTATACAAAGAAGTACAAGATAAAAATTCAGAACTCTACATTCCAGAGGAGAGAAGGGTCTGGTTGACCAGAGGGCTCAGGGCACTTGGGCCCACACTCACACACGGTAGGTGAGAGTTGAACAGTCCGACAGAAATTGTCAGGGTGTTCTGGGCGCAAGTGCAGGTCCCAGCATGAGCAAACGATGACAGCTCCTTTGGATACCCTAGTGGACCTGGATTCCAGTCTGGATTCCAGACCTGAATTCCAGTTTAAACTCTTGCCTGAGTGTTCTAACGCTCGTGGGTGCTTCAGGAAGTCTGCTCTTTCAGTCTTACAACACTCCCTGAGGATCATCAAGCCAGGCATGTGTTGAGGCAGGAAGCTCCGAGGCTGAACAGCACAATAACAGGCCCCCTCTCTTACCCCACCTCCGGGCTGCAGTGCCTGCCCTTGGCTCTGAGCTGGGTGAATTTCCTGACTTCTTAATATACCTTCCTCCTGGGGCTGAGGTCCTTATCTCCTTCCTTTGTGGCCCAAGTCTTAATTTTAGTGTCAGGGGATCAGACCAACAGCCTGAAAGTTTCCTTCCAGGACCTAGAGGAGTCTTTTAAGCTAAAGGTACTCGTGGTGGCCTGTTGCAAACTTCCCAATTTTTAGATGTGGTCAGGCTCTTCAAATCATGTCACACTATTAAGGATTAAAAAAATACCATAGGTAACAAAAAATACATGTTTAAGTGACTCTTGGCTGGACGCGGTGATGTCTGTAATCTCAGCACTTTGGGAGGCTGAAGCAGGAGGATCGCCTGAGGCCAGGAGCTTGAGACCAGCCTGGGCAACATAGTGAGACCCCATCTCTATGAAAAATAATAAATTAGCTGGGTGTCGTGGCACACACCTGTAGTTCCAGCAACTCGGGAGGCTGAGGTGGGAGAACTGCTTGAGCCCTGAAGTGCAAGGATGCAGTGAGCTATGATTGTACCACTGTACTCCAGCCTATGTGACAGGGCAAGACCCTGTCTCTAAAAAATCAATAAATAGTGACTCTTCACTCGCAAGACCAGGTACTGAGACTGTAAAGAAAAGCAATCACTTTAATATTTGGGGGCTTCTTTTTTTATTTATAAGGAACAGGTTTTGGGAGCTTTTCTAAACTGGAACTGTATTTTCACTGGTTGTTAATTATAACTGCTGTTTTTTCTAGATACTGAAATCACAGGATTCCTACCTTTTCCTTTTCCACCATCATTTTTTAAAAAAATGGGATAGGATTTTAAGTGCAAAGTACAAAATAAGCCAAGACAAAAGTGAGCCATGGCTTGCCCAGCCAGGCAGTGGGGGGATTGGTAGCCAGAAAAGGCCTAGACAGGCCAGCAGCCTGTCAGCTTCCACCTCCTCCAGCTTTTTTACTGAAGCCGATACCTGTGGATTCTTCCTGGTTCTGGAGCTCAAGCAGATCATGCAGTTTGATGGAAAAGGGAAGGGTGGTGCTCAAGACAGAAGCAGGAGGAGAACCTCAGGTGGACTCTGGACAGGGTGCGCCACCTCCGCTGTTGTGTTGCCTGAGCCTTTAGCTGGGTCCTGATGAAGGTTCCAGCTATCCCGGGGATGCTGATGGAAGCTCAAGGAAGCAGTTGTCCACATGTGTGAAACCCCATAAGGCACCATGGAGCCCTGAAGACCAGTCCCCAGGGGCAGGAGTGATTGCTGGGCTACCCAAGGGAGGAGATGTCAGGACAAGAGGGGGACAGAGAGGTCTTCACCAAGACGGGCGCCTCCCTCTGAGACCAACCTTGGCAAATCAAGATTTTTGTTTTAATTAAGGAGCCGGGGGGGTTCTTACACAGAGCTAAGGATTTTGTGCTAGGACTTTGGCAGCAGAGGCTGGTAGAGAGAGGAGATGAGCAACTGGACTGGGGCAGGACGGAGAAGCAAGGGAGCAGGGAACAAGACAGCAATGAGCTGCCCTGCAGTAATAGCCATGCAATCCAACAGTTACCCAGGGGCAGGGTCCCACAAACGGGCATCTGAGGGCTACCAGTCCAGAGGATGGGGCTGGCACCCAGAGGCTGGCTTTAACCATCAGGGGACACTGGAAGTCAGACAGGAGGCAGGGTCTTAAACGATGCCTAAGGGGAAGGAAGAAAGGGTTCAGTCCTGAGCAAATGTACATGGTGTGCTGGTGCCCATCCAAGGCCCAATCCCATCAGAGGCCTGGAAGTACAGCTTCCAAGGGCAGAAGTACAGCTAACCCATGGGGATAAGTACTGGGGGATTAGTCAGGCAGCATGCAGGAGGCGTATGGCAAACATTACTCATGTAATCATACTTAGCACTTATCCAGTGCTTAGTTTGGTCCAGACATTATTATAAATGCTTTTCTGGATTCTTCCTTTAATCCTCACAACAACCCTACTATTCTATCATCATCCCTGCTTTGGAGATTAAGAGACTAGAGCCCACAGACATTAGGTGACTTGCCCAAGGTCAGATATCCTGCAAGAGGCAGAGTCAAGATTTGAACCCCCGGCAGGCTGGCTTAGGAGCTGTGCACAGACCCACTTTGGCAGTAGAAGTTTTTTGCCCTCTGCTCTATGTTGCTTTCTGGGTGCAAGCGACCCTGGGCACAAAGGTGGCAATCTTGACCTGAATAAGTTCTGAGCTGACCTGCAGGCAAATCCTGCCTGCCTTTCACTGACTGATGAGATCATCTCACAGGGATCCAGAGAACAGAGCAATGTATCTTTAGGCTCTCTCCTTCTGTGAAGAGGCCAGAAGGTATGGGGATTGTGTGGGCAGAAGCTCTCAGCGATAGTCTGAGAAGGTCAAGGGTTACCCCTACATTCTGATTCAGGTGTGACTGGCCAAGCACATCACCTCACTGCCTCTTTCCTCAAAGCAAGATCATGTGATTGGACTAGATCTATAAGGTCCACTTGCACACTAAGATTGTATGAGTTTGTGTTTATCTTGACCAATCAATCTTCTGAATTTCTTTCCTTGTCCAATCATGGGGACTTCTGCATAATTCTAGAAAAAAAATGGCTAATGGTCTTGCAATATTATCTTCCTGTTCCCAAAATTGCCTAGAATGCTTGCCAACAAATCATGTTTGTTTTGTTTTGTTTTAAAAACATAGTTTTTAAAGTCCTTTTTAATAATATCATTAGATGATGCAGCATGGGTTTTTATCCTCTCACCCCAAATTTCGTTTTCTCTACTTAATGATCTCCAGCCATAATTTTCAAACAAATAACATGGAGAAGAAAAGGGATTTTTAAAGGAATTTATTTAATTTTCAACAAATAAAATGAAAAAGAAAAGTGATTTATTTTCCTCCTCTCCATCATATAGATAGTAATTTTCCGGATTTTTCCTTTTAAAGGGTTTTCTTGTTCTTTTTCTTCTGCTGCATTTTTTATCCGGTTTTTACTTCTCTGTGCTACTTCTTTCTGCAGCAGACTTTCCACATCAACTGGATTTGTAACAGTAGGATTTGTTTCCTCTGTAATTGCTTTATACCTCTTCATGCCTCTTCATCACACTCACACAGAATTTGCTAGAAACTCACGGGGAGGACATATGTCTTCCTATCAGTGAAACCAAAGCTCTGGTCAACAGGTTACATTCATTATCCCTCCTTTTCTCTGTAGCCTCAGGCTCAGATCCTGAAATTTACTTTGGACCAATCGTTCGCATTTTCAATTTCCGACTAGAATAGAAAATTAACTTTTGCTCTGAAAAAATTGTAAGCATATGCATAAGAGGAAATAAATGTTCATAAATTATGTATGTTTCAGCATTATCAATACATGGCCTATCATGTTTCATCTTTACTCCTCTTGGATAATTTTTTAAATTGATGCATAGGAAATGTACATATTTTTGTGGTACATGTGAAAATTTAATACATTCATATAATTCGTAAAGATAAAATCGGTGTAATTGGGGTCTTGGATAATTTTGAAGCAAATCTCAGTCATTTTATCACTTTGTGATTACTTCAGCATGTGAAGAAAGGGAATTTTAAATAAATAATAAACTATTATTTGGCTGGGTTTCAAATTTCAGCAAGAAAACCCACACTAATGGTATAGCTGGGGCTTATTTTTATAGATTATTATTTTTTCAACAGAAAAATCTAAAGTCAATTATGATACGCAACTCTTCCCTCCACAGTAGGTTTGGTTGAGCTTCGGGATCTAACTTTCTTACAAATGCCAGGCTTGCCTCCAGGAGGGCAACAGAGCCGTGTTTCTGCAGGCCTGGCTGACTGCTGGGCCGATGGCCCGCGGTCCAGGGCAGAGTGTGGCTGGCTGCTCCGTGACTGCTGCCGCTGCTCATGACAAGTGCGTCCAGGAGGAGCCTGGAAGAGACACAGGAAGGAAAGGGCTGGTCTTCCACCGAAGTCGCCAGCAGATCTGCCCTGAGGGTGTGTCTGGAGTTTGGGAACTTTTGAAGAAGGAAGGCTAAAACTGGAGTACTCTGCTAGGCACTCCTCCTTCCTCAGAGGTGGAAATTAAACTGCCTAGTCAGAACCTAGCCATTACAGAAAACTCAGGCTATCTATCTCAAATATATGTGATTTTTGTCTTATATAGATATGACATATATGTTACATGTAAAATTATAACATATATGTGACATGTAAAGTCAGGATATAGCACTACCTGTTGAATTTCTACTTCCTTAAAATGTTTAGACCTGGCCGGGCGCGGTGGCTCAAGCCTGTAATCCCAGCACTTTGGGAGGCCGAGACGGGCGGATCACGAGGTCAGGAGATCGAGACCATCCTGGCTGACACGGTGAAACCCCGTCTCTACTAAAAAAATACAAAAAACTAGCCGGGCGAGGTGGCGGGCGCCTGTAGTCCCAGTTACTCGGGAGGCTGAGGCAGGAGAATGGCGTGAACCCGGGAGGCGGAGCTTGCAGTGAGCTGAGATCCGGCCACTGCACTCCAGCCTGGGCGACAGAGCGAGACTCCGTCTGAAAAAAAAAAAAATGTTTAGACCTGAGCCACGCTATCCTGTTGTCTTTTTAAATATTTATTTATTTATTTATTTATTTTTAGAGACAGGGTCTTGCAGTGTTGCCCAGGCTGATCTTGGATTCCTGGACTCAAGCAATCCTCCCACCTAGACCTCTCAGGCAGCTGGGACTACAGGCACACGCCACCACACCCAGTACGCCATCCCTTTAAACTCTGCCTTGGCTCCAGTCTGACAATAAAGTCAGTTGCTTTCAATTGCCTACTCACCCCAACATGGCTAAAACTAAGTCCTCCTGCCTCCTCTCCAGCCATCTCCCGCAACGTCCCCATCAGCCAGTGCCTGACTTCCTTAGAGTCCTCCCGGGATCCCTGAAGTTCTCCTGGTCTTTTCCCTCTCCCTCACCTCAACCCCAAACTCAATTATTTCTACATCCCTTCCCTGAACTGCTAACCAGAGCCACCCTGCACCCTCCCCTTCCCGTCATGGTACCAGCCCTATTCTATTACCTCTTAACAGATTTGCTTTTTCCTTCATGAATTTATTTAATGGTTTATTCATTTCCTTCCAGTCTCATTCCCTTGTAACCCACTATTGGCCAGTCTAACCATCCTAAAGCCACCCCTTCCTGTACTGACAGAATGAAACACATGTGAGTATCTAGCAAACGGCCCGGCCTCAACCTTACCTGTGCAAACTCAGCCTCCCTGTTCCCAACGCCTCCACCCTTCACTGGCCTCTCCCACAGTTGATTGGTTTTATTACCTTCTCTGTCTTTCCAGAATGCCTTCTCTTCTCTGCTGATATAAAGTGTTACTATCTTCAAAGCCATTTCCCAATGCAGTAACTAATGATTCCTTTTAGAACTCATAACTGTATCTTGCCTTTAATCGCCTTAGAAATGTTTCCGATTATTTCATGGAACCCTGGCCTTCTCTAATAGAGTGCAAGGTCTTCTAGGGGAATAATTATATCTCCTATGTTACTATTTTCAAACGAATTAGCATGGCATTGCTGAATGAAGGAATACATTTCCCGGATCATGCACCATGCCATGAGTTGTTTCCTTCCACTGCTCAGCCAGGTCACTGGTGGACTAAGCTGGTAGGGTTTTAAGTAAAGCAGGGATATTGATGAGTGTGCATGTGCGTGTGTACATCTGACTAAAAACATTCCAGTGTCAAATTAAGATTATTTTGGAATTATTTACAATGCAGAAACTGGAATGTCTAGCAAGAGGATAATGGTTTGCAGCTATTAGCTACAACAGTTATGAAGGCTCTATAGAAACATGGAAAGATAAAAGCCGTCTGTATGGAAAAGGCTCGAATGAAATACACCACAGTGATCACAGTGGCTCTGCTGAGATGATGGAATTATGACTCATCCTCCAGACCTTCCTTTCTTTTAATCTTTACCAAAATGTTATATTTAATGACTGTGAGTATATTAAAAGTAATAAAACAGGAAAAAGAGTAAAGGGAAAAGTCAATGGCTGGCAGTTAAGTGCTGAGATACAATTGACCTTAGGCAAGATGGTAGTGATACTGATTAGAGGTCTTTCCTAGAGATTTCTCTACTTGGCCACTTTTCCTTTAGGCCTTGTTTGCTTCTCTGATTTGCCGCTTCCCCTGCCCCATGCTTCTCCAACTATCCCAGTCTGGGTTTTTTTTTTTCTTTCAACTTTTCTAGTATGCCTTCAATAAAACCTACCTGTCTTATTTTTTCTTGCTAGGACCATCAATTATTCCTAAATAATGACATGGTAAATGTGAATGAGTTAATATGCAGCCTCCTTTGGTGAACATGCAGCTAGAGATAACGACACAAAGGAATAATTGGAGTCCTTCCTTGGTTTATTCAACCTCCACAGATCTCTACTTTCATCCATCCATCCATCCATTCATTCATTCACTCACTCAGCTTTGTCCTCGTCAGTGATTTTTATGATGACCCAGAAGGCACGTTTACCATATTTGTGGATCATTTGAAGCAGGAGCTATAGAAGGTGAACAGGATGGCAGAGACCACAAAGACTTCGACGGGCCACAGAGGCAGACTAAAACAAACAAGAGGCTTAAACAACACGCACAGGGTCTGCAGCCTGAGTCAACCCAAGCCGCGGCTGCACAAGGGCAGCCAGATAACAGCTCTCGTGAGAAAGCCTTGGGGCTTTCACCGAGAGTAAGTTCCGGAAGAGTTCAAGGTATGAAGGCACTGACAGAAAAGGCTCCTTTGATCTCAGGTCCCAGGAACAGAAGCAAGTTCTCTCTGTAGCAGCCCCTGGGAGGAGCGGGAGGAGCAGGAGGAGCAGGCGAACCAGGAGTCCAGCGCTGGGAGGTAGAGCCTCAAAAAGCAGGCAGAATTCCAAGTAAAGCCAATGGCGATCTTATAAACAGCAGCAGTGCCCACCCATGCGAGGGAGAAGGTAGTCAGGAGCAGACAGGAGCATGAGTAGCAGGAACAGGAGGAGCCAGGGAGCCCAGGCCAGTGGCCCCTGAAGTGCCACCAGTGCAGTGCCGCCCTGCTCTCAGTGGCACTGGCCTCATCTCCAGGAGGGGGCTGTCCCCTGTGCTTCCTTCTCCACGCTGCTCTTCCCACCTGAACGATTTTCCTTCCTCGCTCCCACTGGGCCTTCCCACAGGCTTTTCTCTCTGCTTGAAAGGAAAACTACCTCTAGGAGGAGGGAAATGATAGTTGTGCTGCATTTTCAATCCTGAGCGTGTCACCTGCAGGGACACTGATATGCTGGAGCCTTGTAAGCTGAGCTAGATGGAATTTCTGGAGCGTGTCAGCTGAAGGGTAACCAAAGGGACGTGGATGTTGAGGCTGGAGACAAGATGCCCACGGCACAAGAGGTGTTTTTACGTGTTCAATAAATTTTCATGTGGAGATATTAGAGCATTGAAGAGGAAATCCACAAATTGACTCAGTAGGTGGGTTGAATGGCTTTTAAACCCAGTACCAGATGTTTACGTTCTTTGAAAATGGGGGCATTTCAGTCACAGTGGTAGTTTCCCATAGCACGACTTTTGAGCCAGTGGAGTCATCAGCATCTGATCAGTAAAATCATACATGTGCCTACCTGGTGAACTCCACAGAACTTCTGAGCAGAGATTTGGGCGTGTGTGCTTTTTAGACCAAGGAGCCTGAACTGTCCGGAGGATCTGTACCGTGAAGCTTTTTAAAATGTAACACAGAAGGGTTTTATGAGATCATCCGGTTCTTGTATTCAACCATACATATTTGCATTATGCAGAATATACCCATAGAGTATTTTTTCCTTTTGTATCAAGCCACCTAACCCAAGTGGGAAAGAAATTCCCGACTGATCCTCAGTGACTGTAGCTGATCAGCTCCGCGCTTGGTCTTTGGAGGAAGATGAGAACCCAGGCTCCCTCCTGTCTCTCACACTGGTGCTCCAACACGCTTATTCAGTCTCAAATATTAAAGCTGATGGATTTAGCAACAGTGTGCTTCTGAATAGGGGCGAGAAAGAAACCTCAAGAGAATGTTTGTAGCTGATAACAAGAGAGAAGTGTCTGGTTTTGCTAACCAAACAGGAGATGAAATGTTCTTTTGTATGTGAGCAGGAAGCAAGCAGATTGTCTAGTTCAATAGCTTTTTATACCCACCAGCCGTGTTGAATTCCATCTTCTCCATCAGTATTATCTATAAAACCTCTTTCATTAGAGATTTAGTTAGGAGAGTGCTGTAGCCTGTTCTCATTCAAAGGTATTATCTCTTTCGGGTAGAGGACTGGGAGCTATACCTTTATTCCCCATATCTAAGCTAAAATGAAATCAGGAACAAACCCTTGTGACAATTTGTAGCATTTTTGAATTCTTTGTGAGAAAGCTAATGCAACTAACAAAGAAGTCATAGTCAATAAATTGGTGACTCTAATTAAAAGCAACTTTTCAAAAGAGTAGTTGGGAAATGTGGAAGCCCTTACTGCAGCATGGTTTTCATGTAAATCTTAGATTTGACTGTCACTCTATTAACCTTAAATAATTAAGCAACATATTAATATCATTGATTAGCATCTTAGATTATAAAGATTGCTTCAGCTGTCCGTCAAATACCTGTTCTGGCTTTACAGACACAATGTAGATTCATTGCTGGCAGCAGGTTTGGAAAATGTCTCTATGAGTTAAATATATCAAAATGGCATTTGAAAAAATGTATAAGCAAATTAAACCTTTGTACATGGTACTATGGACCACTTTCACCCAGAGTCAAGTGAATGTCCCTCCTGAGAAGCCCTCCTTGGGTTTTCCCTGCCAATAAATGTGCCTTTTCTTCTTTGAGCCCATGGAGGACTCAACACCCCTCCAGCACTGGAAGGCCGCTCCTGCATTGCAGCCTCTTCAACTGTCCACCTCCTTATCACAGTCCAAGCCCTTTAGAAGGCAAAGATGATGGCTCTCCATCAGTGTTTTCAGCCCTAACCCAAAGCCTGGCCCCGCTGAATGCTGCAGAAGGACGATGCTGACAGCTTCTCCTTGAAAGACAGTGTAGGAGTGACAAGCAGCTCTCAGGTGAGACCAACAGACACTGTGGCTCTGCACCTATGTCCCAGGCTGTGTTCTGGGCTGGGGGACCAGTGAGGAGAAGGATCAGCTGTCAGCTGGAAGGGGTTCTGTGGGATGATGCTATGGGTTTTAGAGGACGCAGGGGTGCGGGAGGCAGAGAAAGGAGCCAGGGAGAGTGGTGAGGAGAACTGGAAAAATAGAAAGGGCTGGTGAAGCCAGCAGGTAAGCAATGCCTCCGGCAGTCTTCCTTGCCTCTGAACCAGAAGGGATCCAGGGACAGTTTAGTGGCTCAAGTTCTGCGGCTCCAGGTGCCCAGACGTGCATTTCCTGTGTGGAGTGGCCGGGGCCTCTCCTTGGTGTGCAGCCCAGAAGTGTGGCAACTTCGGGTTGCCCAACCTTCCCAGGCGGGGAGGTAGTCCAGTCCTTCAGGAAGAGTCGCTGGCTCCGTTCAAGTGCCATCACAGCCCCTTGTATTATGTCCCTCTGACGGGTTCCAATAGGGCTATTTTTCAAACCTGCGGTATTTACAGAGACAAGACTGGGCTGCTCCGTGCAGCCCAGGACGATTTCAGCCTTTGAGGTAATGGAGACATAATTGAGGAACAACGTGGAATTAGTGTCATAGCAAATGATCTAGTGCCTCAAGTTAATTTCACCCGGTTGTGGTCAGAGTCACTCATCTTGAGTAGCAAGCTGCCACCAGAAAGATTTCTTTTTCGAGCATTTAGGAAATAAAGTTCAAGTGCTGTGCGCTTCCAAGTTGCAGGAGCAGTTTCACGCCTCAGCTTTTTAAAGGTATCATAATGTTATTCCTTGTTTTGCTTCTAGGAAGCAGAAGATTGAGGAAATGACTTGGGCGGGTGCATCAATGCGGCCGAAAAAGACACGGACGCGCTCCCCTGGGACCTGAGCTGTTTCGCAGTCTTCCCAAAGGTGCCAGGCAAGCGTCAGTTCCCCTCAGGCGCTCCAGGTTCAGTGCCTTGTGCCGAGGGTCTCTGGTGCCTTCCTAGACTTCTCGGGACAGTCTGACGGGGTCAGAAGCGGGGGGACAGCGCGGGAAGAGCAGGCAAGTGGAGACAGCCGGACTGCGCCTCAGTCCTCGGTGCCAAGAACACGGTCGCGGAGGCGCGGCCAGCTTCCCTTGGATCGGACTTTCCGCCCCTAGGGCCGGGCGGCGGAGCTTCAGCCTTGTCCCTTCCCCAGTTTCGGGCGGCCCCCAGAGCTGAGTAAGCCGGGTGGAGGGAGTCTGCAAGGATTTCCTGAGCGCGATGGGCAGGAGGAGGGGCAAGGGCAAGAGGTCGCGGAGCAAAGACCCTGAACCTGCCGGGGCCGCGCTCCCGGGCCCGCGTCGCCAGCACCTCCCCACGCGCGCTCGGCCCCGGGCCACCCGCCCTCGTCGGCCCCCGCCCCTCTCCGTAGCCGCAGGGAAGCGAGCTTGGGAGGAAGAAGAGGGTAGGTGGGGAGGCGGATGAGGGGTGGGGGACCCCTTGACGTCACCAGAAGGAGGTGCCGGGGTAGGAAGTGGGCTGGGGAAAGGTTATAAATCGCCCCCGCCCTCAGCTCCTCTTCATCGAGGTCCGCGGGAGGCTCGGAGCGCGCCAGGCGGACACTCCTCTCCGCTCCTCCCAAGCAGCGGCGGCGGCTCAGAGCGGGCTCCGGGACTCAGACGCAGCGGCCAGCGGGCGCCTGGCGGCGAGGATTACCCGGGGAAGTGGTTGTCTCCTGGCTGGAGCCGCGAGACGGGCGCTCGGGGCGCGGGTCCGGCGGCGGCGGAGAACAAGAGGAAGGACTTGGGCGGCCGGGTCGTTGGCCGCGGGGAACGCGGGCACCGGGCGAGCAGGCCGCGTCGCACTCACCATGGTCTTCTGCTGGGACACCGGGGTCCTGCTGTGCGCGCTGCTAGGCTGTCTGCTTCTCACAGGTGAGGCGCGGCCGGGGGCCGGGGCCTGAGGCGGTCTGCGATGGGGCGGCCGGAGGGCAGAGCCTCCGAGGCCAGGGTCGGGTGCACGCGGGGAGACAGGGCTGCAGCCCCGAGAAGCTGGCTACGGCGAGAACCTGGGACACTAGTTGCAGCGGGCACGCTTGGGGCCGCTGCGCCCTTTTTCCGAGGGAGCGCCTCGGGGAGTGGCTGGCCTGGACCCGCGAGCATCAGCGCTCAGACGGGGTCCGCGCTGGGGCTGTCCGTTTGCGACAGGGTTGCCGATCCCTTATGCAGCTGTTGGGTTGGGGTCTCACTGCCGAGGCCCCGGGCACTAGGAGCCCCACGCACCTGGACCTGCCTGGCACCCAGAGCCCGCTCCCAGGCGGCCTGGCGCAGATACACGGGGTCGCCTGGAGCCGGGAGCAGAGGCTCCTGAATGCCTGCCAGGCTGCCCAGGGCGGCGCTGGGCTGAGGCCGGGGCGTTGGTGATATTGGGCACCGGCCGCGACCTCGCGCCACGAGAGTGAAGGAGGGGAGCCGATTTGGAAGAGACGCGTGCCTGCGGGGAGCAGGAGGAACGCAAGAGAGGGCCAGGGCCGGCATCTCATGACCCGCTAGGGCCCCCGAGCCGGACTGTCCCGGGGAACGCGCGGTGAGCGCCCGCTCCTCCCAGCCGCGCGCGGACCGCGGGGCCCCAGTGCGCTGCGCTCAGCCACCGGGTGGGGCCTCTGCCGGGAGCAGGCGGGGTGCGCCATCCAGCCAGTGTCGCCGACATCAGTGACCCTGACCAACGAGGGCAGCCCAGGGCCCAAATACTGTTAAGTTACTGACTTACAAGCCTAGCCTTTAAAATCCCAGCGAAGAGAGGGCGGGCGATTTTGACCAAACGATGCGGTTTGAGGAATCGGTGAGGTCCGCCCACCACCTAAGTCAGCCTTCGCTGGGCGTTTGGGAGACGGGCGGTGGAACCGTCAGGGGCTGGGGGTTTTACCAGCAGTTAGACCGCCGCCATCGAGGGGTCAAAGCCCGAAGGAACTTGAGGGTTCGGACTCGCAGCCTCTGCTCAGTGGGGCTGAGTGGCGGAGCCTTGTGCCTCGTTCCCCTGGGCGCAGAGAGCCAGATTTCGGAGCGCCTTTCTTTTAAGCATCGTGGAGAAAAGGTAAAATACGAAATAAAATACAGTAGTATAAAATAAATCATTGCAATGATTCCCGGGAGGAAAAGTCAGTAAGATGGAGCATATTAAAACCACCACCACAACAACAAAAAAAGCTTGTTAAACCTAAAAAGCAGTAATAGTTAAATATTCTTTCTCAGTGGGAAGACTAACTAGAAGGTCAGTTTCCAAGTAACAAGTAATAGTTCCAGTTAGATTGGTGAAACTACTGAACCCGGAGACAGGGCGAAGTAGTAACTTCTGAGAACTCACTGTAGGTTGGGAAAGATGCTAACATAACTCTATTAAATAAAATGTTGTATTTTCTATTTCACAAATACATTTTTTGTTTTGAAAAGTCACTTGTATTAAAATATAATTGCTTAGAGAATTTAAATACCTCACTCGACTATTATGTAAAGATAAATCTAGGTAAATTACATGAATCTAAAATTATGGAGGGAAAAGTATGTGATTTATTAGTTTTTCTACTTCACATAGATATATCTTTATTTCAAAAACATGCTGACTTTAGTGAAGCATCGTTTTGTTTGTAATTGGGACCATCTTAGTTCGGTGGAAACTTTACAGAAACGTGAGTGGGATCCTCTTGTGATTTTTCTTAGATTGTAATTTACTGAAATGGGGCAGCAGTTTTCGAACTCTGATTTTGTTTTTTTTTTTTTTTTTTGCACTTTTTTGGAAGAAAGGACTAACATTGGCAAGGTGAGAGCCTCTTTACCTGACAGTTAACAGAATACTCTGTTAGCTCATGTTAGCTCAGTCTGCAGCGTGGGTGCTTTTGAAAACCCATAGTTTCTCTGTCTAGTTAACAAACATCTCACAGTAAAACCATCAGCTACCACCTACTTTACAAACCGCATCAGGGCTTTCATGCTCAACTGAGGGGCTGCATATCCGGGAAGCAATGTCTAGTAAGAAGCCACATTTCCGCCCTGCAGAGTTCTCTTGCATCATTATGAACCTGGGTCTGCTTTCCTTCAGGTGCTATGTAATCTTTGAATACTTATCAGCTATTAATATTATGTGTGTGTGCATGCCTGGTGTGCACATGCATTGAGATGTAAAATAACCAGAGGCTCAGTAATACAAAAAGATAATGCCTTTCCCCTCTAAAGAGTTTATTTACCTCTTCCAGATCTTCTGGGAAATAAAAAGATGCTAATAATTCAGATACTTTCAAGTCCTCTCTATTGCTCTTTCTCTGTAAAGGATACCAGTACTCTTTCTCCAGCTCTGAGCCTCATTTCCTACTTTTAAGGTATCACAGCCTGGATGAAAGCTACAGATCTTTTTCTTTGTTCTCATTTTTCTTGAGTTCTTAAACAGCTAACATTTACAATTTACTATAACTAAGTGGAAATATTGAAATCGTGAATTTTGTGAAGGAAGTCCACATTAATAATATTAATGTGTACATGAAAATACCTATTTCAAATTGAATGTAATGAATCTCTTAAAGTTAATTTTTTGTAACAATTTTTGTTGTTTTCCCCAAGGTTTTTTATGAAGCTGCACTTTTTTTTAGTCTAAATTGCATATTCGAAATACTAATTATTTAGGAGCTTTGGCAGCCTACATAGTTTTCCAACTGATGCATCATGTTACAAATGAACTGTAGGTGACTACTTACTCCAGTTTCTCAAATATTTTTACTTTATATTTTAGCACTTTGTTCCATTTTTTTAATTTCCCTGTTGGAAATTCTATAATAGCCTATCTGGTTTCTTTTCTAATGATCACCAAATGGGTACTTTGCTTTCGTATGTAAAATGAAGACGTTAGAATAGGTGGTTGATTTCTAAGGCCTTTTCCTGACTCCAAAATTCAATTAATGATTCCAAGAAATGGCCTGAACACCATGTCTGTCTTTCCCTTTTTCTCTTCCCCACCTTATTTATATTTGTATGTAGAGTGGATGAGAAACCATATGATGCTGGAGCTGTTAGGATGAACTGGGCTTCCCCTGCTAATCACATTAAATTTTCTTTTTCTCTAGTAGTATGTACCTAAACAGCCTGTCAATTTGGCCTTGTGTAGGCTGTTTTGGAAGAGATGGGCTGGTAGAGGACGCCTGAGCCAGCAGTCATCTTTATCTTGGGCTTTTTTTACTAGTAGAATGTATAACTCTATAAAGTAGATGCTCCCTCAAAACTCTAGTGGCATTAACTCTTCTAAGGATAGCAGTCATTTTAAACCCCTATTTATTTCTTGAATTTTAAAAACCAACACTTATTTGCTTCAAAATGGCTTTATTCTTTTAAAAAAAGTTCCAGATTTTAACAGGGATACTAAACTCCTTATTTAAGATTGAGCCTACTTTGTATGACTTTTAAGAAACTAAGTAATTACTTTGTTCTTTCCAAAAATGATCGAGACATTTATAAATCTACTTCAAATTTATTTAATATGGAAGTTGAAAGTGATGTGTTACAAAAAAATGGTTTCACATTGACCAAAATAATGTAATGTCCTTGAGGAAGATTATGCAGCCAGTTGCGATCTACACAGCAGAGTTATGGCTGATGTTTGACCTGGCTTGGGCAGTTGGGCAAGACAAGAACAAATAACAGAGTAAGTAGCTTCTGTAGTGCTTTAAACTGAGATGTGTATGTGGGTGGGGATAAGAATGGAGAGAAAGCGAGAGAAGCTATCTTGGCACATGAATGTTAAAAGCGAAGCCTGCTGGTGTTAGTACAGACCAGGAGTGTCCAGTTCTTGGTTTGGATCTCACAGTTAGGGGTCTGTTGGGTGTTAAGTAAATATCATCATTTTTCAGTGCGTTTGTCATTGCAGGTAGGGGAGGAAGGGCATCTGAAATCATACCAGACTTTTTTTTAAGTAAAAATATATTAGTGTGAGTAGTTAAAAGCATAGACCATCTGCTGCATTTGGTTTAAGCAATTTGGTGGAACCGAACAGTCCATTCTGCTCCATTGGCCTTCATTGACAGGAGAGGCTCGTAAGAAATGACAAGATCTCCTGCCAGATGCTTTCCAGGATCACTGGTGGTTCCTCGCACTCTTGGGTGCTGTGGAAATTGCATGCTGCTGATTAAATTGCTGGATTTTATACCAGACTGAGGGAGGGGAAGGAAATGGGAGGAATGGGGTATTTGAGGGAGGGCTTGAAAAGAAAGCCTCAGACTTAGCTCACGGGGCTGCAGGGGGGTTCATTAAGGAAACAGTTGCATTGAGTCTGCTGAAGATAGTGGACTAGATTTCCTGCATTGCCGCTGGGGCGGATGTGGGGAGATGTCAAGAATTCCTGGGGATTTCCCATCCGTCTTGGTAAAGCTGGATGCCTGAAAGCCATTTCTGATTGCTGCTCCTTTCCTCAATTTTGAGCTCTTTGAGGGACTTGATCTTGCCTCACAGACACACATGCACGTTGTAAGAGCTAGACGGAACCTCATAGACCCCATCTACTCATGCCAGAGATGGGAAAACCGGCCCAGAGGAGGCCAGTGCTGTTTTTCAAGGTCAACAGCTGGCTAGTGGCAGGCCCAGGAACAGAACCTGATGTTCCTGCTACAGACAACATCTCTTCTTCACTGGTGTATTTCCTCTTCCCCAAACGGAAGACAGATGTTCAAATATTTATTGACTAACATTATTACAGTGCTAAAATTTCTTTCGAAATGACATCTTTTTAATATGAAGTTTTCTTCTATTTTCTTAAAGCACATAAGGGGTTTAAACTAAGAATCAAAATGATGGCTGCTTAGTAGCATGCCAAGAGATTTGATGAGAAGATTAACTTTCCTTACAAGCACTTGGCATCCTTTTTCTGAACAGCTGTGGCTTACATACTTGTGGCTTATGGTACTAGCTTTGTCTTTCGCCACTTCTCTCCACACACACACTGGGTTCCAGCTACACAAACTCTACCCTAGTCAAACAAATTACTCCCCCTTCCTCAGAGGCGCCTTCACTTTCATCACTGTGTTCATGCTGCTCGGCTGCCTGCAAGACCTTTTCCCTCCCTCTGTGTCTCCTCCTCCCCTACTTGCAAGATCCAGCCCAGTAATCACCATCTCTGGGAGCTCCTCCTTGGAGCTCCCAGACAGCACTTGCCATTTCTTCTGCTCTCCTATAGCCCTGCGGTGTATCCCTCCTCCAGTAATTCTCACTTTGCATTGTTAGGATTTTATGTATCTGTGTCCTTTCTCTTTGGGAGAGACCCCATGTGTTAGCTGTCAGACCGCTGGTACCTAATATAAAGCCTTGTACAGAGACTCTGGGTAAGTGTTGGAATGAATGAGTAAATTGATGAGTATGTAGCCACACTATCATTTCAAAGAAGCAATCTCAGATACAAATTTATTCCATGAATTTATTCCAGTATAGTAATGTGCTCCTGCCTGTTCATTTCACCTCATTTACAAGGGATTACTTACAGCAACTGTTCTCAACAGATAATATTTGTCCTCTTCAGTGAGCAATTGAGATGTATGAGATCAGCTATGCTCTTCGACTCTCTGAGAAACTATCTCGTGTCCTCCCCTCCTGTGTGGGCACAATGCTTCACTGGGGCCTCTGAGCCACCAAAGCCAGGCTCTGGTCACTGCAGGAGTCCTGTCTTGGCCTCTGTTGGTGAGGTGCTAAGCACTTCAGCCTTGTTCTGCAGTGTGTTATGCAATTTTTAGAGAACAGAGTCCTCAGATTTTAGGGTTTGACTTTTTTGCCCTCTCTTAGACTCAAACCCAAGTCCTTGGGTATTGGGCTGAGATGCATAACTGAACGACAGAGGTCTGGCCACAGTCAGAACCAACTCTGTTTTAATAGGGGCATTGGTTATAGGACCACACTGGTCTAACTTCCTCTTTCTTTAGGATGAGGTCTCCTCAATGCTTCATATAAATGGGTTCCTGGCAGGACCACCCTACTGGGTGTTAGACATATTCTTAAAAATTGGAATCCCATGGCTAGGGCTCAAACTGGTGCCTCCCTATCCTCACCCCCATCCCGGCCCATGCTGCGCGTGCCCACACCGTACTCCAAAACATGCTTCTCACTGTGTGCTCCGAGGTCCAGAAACATCAGCATCCCCTGGGAACTTGATGACTCAGAGCCTATACTTTAATAAAATCCCCACGTGTTTGTTTGTTTTTTTCATTAAAAATCGGGAAGCTTTGATTTTAGTAAAGGATCCAAAGTCAGTTCTGGTGTCAGGGTTCATTTCCTTTTATTTTTATTTATTTATTTTTTGAGACAGAGTCTTGCTCTGCCGCCCAGGCTGGAGTGCAGTGTTGCAATCCTGGCTCACTGCCACCTCCACCTCCCAGGTTCAAATGATTCTTGTGCCTCAGCCTCCCAAGTAGCTGGGATTACAGGCATGTGCCACCATGCCTGGCTAATTTTTTTGTATTTTTTTGTAGAGACAGGGTTTTGCCATGTTGGCCAGGCTGGTCTTGAACTCATGGCCTCAAGTGATCCACCCGCCTCGACCTCCCAAAGTGCTGAGATTACAGGCATGAGCCACCACGCCTGGTCCCATTTCCTCTTCACTAATACCCTAGTGATGAACTTTGACATGTGTGACTAAGGGACTAGACCTGGGCCAGCCAGGAATCTTTCTCTTCTGGCTCCCATGTTGGTCTCGTGCCACCTTCTGCTGGGACATCTGTGTCCTCCTCCAAAATTCTTTACAAAATCTTGTACTTGGCTTAGACTTGTAATCAAAGTAAACAGAGGTTGTGGTCTTGAAGAATACCATGGTTTACCAAATCATGGGTGGCGAGATCAAGGTCCTGGAAAATATGGATTTGGTGGGAAATAGTAAAGATGCAATTAAATAGCCAGGTTTTAACCATAAGGTTCTACGAGGCTTTTACTTCTGAAAGAAAATGACTTGGTGGCAAAAACCAGCAGTGGTAAGTATCCTGCAGAATTTTTGGTTGTCAGGGAGGTGTCATTGTCTTGCTGCATTGTGCTGCCGCCGATCACACATTTCATGTGCCTCTTACTGGCTTGAAATTGAATGTATTTGCACTTACATTCTTCCTTGTCATCATTGCCAGTCTTGACAAATGCTTTTACCTTTTCACAGATTATCATGGTGCTCGCAGGCACTTTTTCTCAGCCTGGTCTTCTATCCTTCTATTTAATGGGTGGAGCACAAATGGATTTCCTCTCAAGCCACAGAACCACTCATGTGGTCTACACAGGCAGAGCTACAACAATTATCAGATTCTTTTGTTAAAAGGGGCCTGAGGTGAACCTAGCAGAAATGAAAAGCCTTGGCTGTTATTATACACAAATATAAAACCACTTAAACTCAAGGCCACCTTTAGCAAAACCCTAATTAGGAATTAGTCTGCCAAGTGATTTCTATGAAAGCCTTTGCTTCTCTCTAGGGCCACGATCCCCAGCCTGGGCTCTACATTAGAATAATCTGGAGAGCTTTTAAAACTCCTCGGGTCTTGGCTGTAGCCCTGACCAATTTAATCATGAACTCTTGAGAGAGACCTGGGTATAGGTAATTTTAAAGCTCCTGGGTGATTCCAATGGACAGCTGAGGTTAAGAATCTCAAATTTCATCACACATTAGAATCACCTGGTGGGCTTGTAAAACTGGCTGGCTGGGCCCCACCCCAGAGTTTCTCAATCAGTAGGCCTGGGGTAGGGCCAAGAATTTGCTTTTCTAACAAGTTCCCAGGGGATGCTGTTGGGCCTGGTCCAGAGATCATACTTGGAGAACCTCTGCCCAGGGGCTAGTTTGAGAGACCTGGCCACATGGGAGGCACCTGCCCAAATGCCAATCTGTAAAAGGCACTAAACCATCACTAGACAGACGACAAGGTGGAAGAAACGACGAGAATTCCTGCCAGGAAGAGTATGTGTTGGTGGAGTATGCAAGAAAGAATACTTGGAGCAAATGCCGGGGCATTGAATCAGTGAGTCTAGATTAAATTGCCTTCCGAGGGGAGGGGGACTGTTTGGCCGAGTGAGGTAGGTATGTTAGCGGCAGAAGTGAATTGCTGGTGTAGACTAACAATAGTCCTCCTTCTCTGCCTTATGCTGTGGAGCGCTCAGTCTTTCCTCTATGTAAATATTGGCAAACACCATACTGTTGGCCTGTCCCGGGCACCCCCATGTCTTGGTCCAGCCCTGGTTTCCTCCAGTAAGCCTGCAAAATTGCCTCTCCAACCGGGCCTCCGTATCTGCATTTCTGGGGCTGGGATCAGTATGGCTCCCACTTGGGTGGCTGAATTCTATCCGGTGGGGCAGGGTGGCCTCCTGACTTTCATGATGTGCCAGGGTTCTGTCCCCACTGTTGTGAAAAGCTACTGCTGGCTGGAGACAGAGCTGGCCTCCTATTGTGTGAAACCACGGTCCTGGGACACTTCTTCTGAAACACCAAGAATTCAAGCTGCTTCCCCCTTGCTGGGGGCATCCAAGGTAACCTGTAGAGCATTTCATTCTTAATATTGCATGAGCTCCACTTTGGCGCTTTTATTTTCAAATACAGAAAGAGCATACACTTGAACGACCACACAGTCACTGTTTCTACAGGGCTGAGGCACAATAGCCATTTGGATCTGCCATCTGTTGCTACATAACAGGATGTGCCAAAACGTAGTCACCCACCACAACAGTGCATTATGCTTCAGGATTCTTTTAGACCTTTGGGCTAGCCTCAGCTGAGTAGTTTTCCTTGGAGTCTCACCTGGGTCTCTCATGCATCTCTAGTCCCTGGCATTTCAACTGGGTCCTTGGTGCTGGGCCTCCCTGTTCATGAGATCTTTCCTCATTCAGTAGCCTGGCCTGGGGCTTCCTTTTCCCGGGGGCAGCGGTGTTGCAAGAGTGTAATAGTGGAAGCTGCAAGGCATATTGAGGCTTAGGTTTTGGAACTCCTACAACACCACTCTACCACATTCTATTGGTCAAAGCAAGCCCAGCTCAGATTCGAGGGGTGGGAAGCAGATGCCTGTCTGTGTGGAGAGGAGCACAGCCTCACCAGTGGACCACACCACTGTTCCACACTTCATGTTTGCTTTTCAGTCTAGCTATTAGGCTGGAGTTTGGCCAAAAAAATACAGTAAATAACTTATAATAGTAAATAACAATAAATACTACATAATACCTTGACCCTTCTAAACAGTATCTGGGAGTTAAAGAAAACAACAGGCCCCAGAGAAGAGCTTTCTGTTCATACGTCAAATTTTGTTTTGGGTACCTGGCAGGCATGCGGGGCGGCAGCCTCTGATGACTAACATGACACCAGCAAGGGAGGACAGCTGACCCCAAGATTCTGAGTGCAGGCAGCGCTGCAGCTTCTTGGGGCTCCTATCATAGAGGCCCTGATTTAGCACCTTTCTCTGGAGGTGCAGAGACTGCAGGGACAGATATGCTTTCGGGGAGGGAGAAAGGAGGCAACCAAGCCCTACTGACTATACAATCAATATATGTATTGATTGACATACATTATTTTACTCAGTCCCGAGAGATACGGTCCTCTTAACCATGCAAAAACTGATGCTTAGGTAAATTAAATACTTTACCTACGACCACAGAAGTGGTAAGTAAACCTGGAATTATTTGAATCTGAGTCTATCAGACTTGCGAACCGGACATTTAGGGCTCCCCCTACCATGCCTTCGAACCTAAATGAAAAGAGGAGAAGGAAAAAGCATCAAGGGGAGTGTGCTAGTCTTTCCCTCCTTCTATCCTTGGAGTTTGGCCATCTCCAAAGAATGTGAGAAGCCACTGCTACTCCAGCTTCAAGTGGCCTTGGGAGATTCCACTGCTGTATGTGGCAGACACTGTTCACATCTCCAATAAGACAATTTTAATCATGTGGGTTTTCTTATCATAGGCATTCAAGGACCTCCCAAAAAACTTAAAGTCAGAAAAAAGGAGCCCTGAAGCTATCAAGGACATGATTTTATGTGGACTTCCAAACTGCTTTCCCAGATATGACTTTAAACCAGTTCAGATGACAAAGAACAGCATGAGACCCGCACTTTATTCTAGAAAAACTTGTATCAGGCAGGTCCTAGGAAAAAGCTGGGACTGCCCTCTCACAGGTGGTTTCCAGGAATCCAATGTGGACTCCTCTGCACCTTTCAGGTCCCAGAAAGCTCACAGCTTTTCCAGAATGAAATTGAAGTACCTCAGGGAACGACCCGGAAGTGCGTTTGACCCTGAAGGCAGATGCTACATGAATTGGATAGGGGAGGACATTAACTGTCCCCCAGGGAAGGGAAAGGAGTGTAAGTACTGAACATCTCAGCACAGGGCACTTTCTGTGTTAACTCAATCAAGTCTCTTCCTAGCCATCTACCGTGCACACCTGTAACTTTGTTTTATGGATTGAAACCCCAAGACTGAGGAATCCCTGCTGACTTGCTGAGGGCCACCCATTTATGAAACAGCCAAGCCAAGATTCAAACCGAGGTCTTTTTAATTTTGAAATCGGGACTCTTTCCACCAACGTTTACTCAAAATATCTTGAATGATTAAATCTAGGGATTAAAGAAAAAGGCAAGAGTTTTGTTTTCAGGGTTTAGAATAAAAAACTGTCATATTGGTGAGAAAAGACAACCATCCAAGAGACTTTTTCTCAAACAAAGTGACCTGTCAGTCACTTTGATTTCCCTGTTTGATTGGCAGTCCTTGTATAGTGAGCAACACTGGGAGCATTTATTTAAGCCCTGTAGCCCCTATGTCTCTCCCTCCTCCTTAGCATAGACCTATAAGAAGTCAAGAAGGAGAAAATAGTGTTTTCCTTCTTCTTTCTTGACCTGTTACTCGGAGAAGGACACTTTTTCAACCAGAATACTGTCATGTTACCAGAATCTGAGAAAAATCCTATCCTGCCACCTATTGAGGAGTTTTATCTTTCACTCCAAAGAAAAAGCTGGAAAGTCTGGTCAAATAGATACATGCTTTAGATGGAAATTATATGGAATGGTGTATATACTATGTAAAAATATATATGGTGGCTATATATGTAAAAATCCACTGTTGGATTTTTATGGTTGTTTTCTTTCTCTAAGTTGGCATTAGAGAAACTAAAAATATATGTAAACAGATGGGGAGGCAGGGATATACTAGAGAGGATTGCAAACAATTTCAAAAGGCAATGTAAACTCTGGCAACAACATTGCATCTATGATTAATGGTATTGTTTTCTTTTTCGGAAACATTGTCTAACTCTCTTTTTCCACTTAATGTCTCCTGCTTGATCAGATTTTTGTTCTCTACTATTCTTTGAACATTTTTATGGCTTCAGAATCCTCTCCATAAGGAACTCTGGTACAACTAGAGAAAAAATATATGTGTGGAAATTGAGTAATTGCAGTGCCCTGGAATGGACTTTGGGTACCTGTAACTTCTTGAGCGTTAGGAAATATTTGACACACATTGTTGGTGTACAAACTAAAAGTGGTTCAACCACTCACACTCCCATCCTATCCTCTGTCTTCAAAACTGGTCAATGAAAAATACCCTATCAAAGTATTTGCTACACAAAGTCACTTAAAAGGCAAATGGGAAATTCAGGAAACTAACAGGAATGAATTTTCAGGAATTTCTACTTCACTTTAGCCTTTTGGGACTGACATTAAACTTAGTGGTTCTATATCCAGATATATCTTTTCTTAGAGGGAGTAAAATCCTAAACTGTATAGAAGTAAAGTTTGCTTGATTGTTGCTATTTCTTAAATGTGCTTTGTAGTCCAAACCGATGGACATGGGATTGCCTTGCTGGAGTCATTCATTCACCATTTTGGGATAATGTTAAATACAAACTTAGGAGGGGAGGTTTAAGAAATACTCCTCTTCCAGTGATTTGGAGGCCTGTCTTTTCTTTTCCTTTTCCTTTTTTTTTTTTTTTTGAGATGGAGTTTCACTTTTGTTGTCCAGGCTGGAGTGCAATGGCATGATCTCGGCTCACCACAACCTCCACCTCCCGGGTTCAGGCAATTCTCCTGCCTCAGCCTCCTGAGTAGCTGGGATTACAGGCATGCACCACCATGCCTGGCTAATACTGTATTTTTAGTAGAGACGGGATTTCTCCATGTTGGTCGGGCTGGTCTCAAACTCGTGCCTGTCTCGGCCTCCCAAAGTGCTGGGATTACAGGAGTGAGCCACCACACCTGGCGAGGGCTGTATTTTCTCCCACAATCTCATGAGGAAAAACATGAGTCATATTAAATTTAATTTTCCTAATCCCAATTTTATAGCCAGTCATTATTCTAGATTCATACCCAGTTTCCAAGCTGAGTTCAGGCATGTGTAGAAGACTTTTATTTGATAACATTTTAATACATTCATTTAAAGATGCTCAAGGGATTATCATCAAGTAATCCATTATATTTTATTTTGAGGTATAGATATGGTCGTATTCATTGTGTTACATGTTCATCATTGAATAAGTGTTCTTATTTTTTAATTTAGCTGAGTTTTACTAAGATATATCACTTATGTTGGTGAAGAATGTGTGACTTCCTATACTAAAAGATGGAGTCTTTAAAAACAGTGTACATAGTTTGCAGGAGATCTCTATTTGTTGACTTAGATTATCTTCCATATTTCTTAGTATTCACCTATTCTACTTCTAAATGACATCTCCTAAGAGGCCAGCTTAGAGCTGAAAGACCTTCAAGAAGAAGGAATGTTTTTGATCCATCTTTGCAGTTGTGAATCCAGTACAGTGCCTGGCACATAATAGTCATTCAATAAATACTGGCTGGACTGACTGAAATCATATCCTGAGCCATTTCTCCGGGTCTGAGACCCTTCTAGGAGTCATGGTTCCTCATTGGTTCCCCTTCTAAGAGTGTGTGTGTGTGTGTGTGTGTGTGTGTGTGTGTGTGTGTGTATAAGCAGAGGAGGTTAGGAGAAATATGCCCAGGAGCTGGCAACAATTCTCCCAATTCACAGGCGATGTTCTGTTCCTTCCATTTGGGTTATCCTCTAGGTCCAGTGACCATTTTCTCATTTTTGTCTAAGCTGACCATGTTCTCCTGACTCGACTCTAGACTCAGGATTGAGAACGAGGACTTACACTGCCCACCTTCTATAGAATTGCTTCCCAAAATATATTTTCCCTGAGATGAGCCTTCCTGCTAGGATACTGTTAACTGGCTCAGGTTCCCAAACAGCACAGAAGATAGTTAATTGGAACCTTCAATTTCTAGGTACACCAACAAAGCCCGAGTCACTTTTAGAACAGTCTAAAGGCCTCCAGAAAGATGTTTTCTATATAATTTGGACTTCATAAACTGCATCAAAGTAAGCTGAAAATTAACATCAGAACTTTTTTTTTTTTTTTTTTTTGAGATGGAGTCTCGCTCTGTCTCCCAGGCTGGAGTGCAGTGGCCGGATCTCAGCTCACTGCAAGCTCCGCCTCCCAGGTCCACGCTATTCTCCTGCCTCAGCCTCCCGAGTAGCTGGGACTACAGGCGCCTGCCACCTCACCCGGCTAGTTTTTTTTGTATTTTTTAGTAGAGACGGGGTTTCACCGTGTTAGCCAGGATGGTCTCGATCTCCTGACCTCATGATCCACCCGTCTCGGCCTCCCAAAGTGCTGGGATTACAGGCTTGAGCCACCGCGCCCGGCTAACATCAGAACTTTATCACATTCAGCCTTCCAATCTCATTTCATCTCTCCTCCATTTTTATATACAAAGCAAATGATATTCTGTCATTATTTGTAATCGATTCTAAAGTTGGAAGTCTGTATGAGGAGAATAGATAAGGCTTTGTACTGTTATAAGGCTTTGTATTGTTATATCTTTGTATTGGTTGCACAGATAGTTACTATTGCCGCCATTGTTTTGTCACCTGGAATGTGAACATTTTGGTTGAAAATGATTTCCTCTTGGCTCTGGGCCATGTGTGGTACTGGCTAGGTGAACTGCCAAAAGGAAGGACACGTTAAGAACATGAAGTCCTGGCTAATGCATCATATCTGACAGTCCTCATTCATTCCCTCATTGCTGAGTCTCCACCCCGATCATCTTCCACGGTGCTCTGTTTCAACAAGCACAACATGACCTGAATATGTATCTAAAGCATGATTACTTGTGGCTTTTTTCCCAGTGGCAGGTGAAGTCAGGTAGACCCCAAACAAAAAATATGCGAACCAGGGCATTGAAAGAAGGTGATAGAGCTTTCTCCTCCCAGTATAGAGGCCGAGGAAAACAGAGTTGTGAGAAACAAGGAAATGTATGTGAAACTGTTAGAAGAAAACAACTGTTTAAAAGGGAAGATGAAGCTTACAGAGTGGAAGGATGTGGAAGTCTTTGAAGGAGAAAGAGACTCTGCTGTTTCTTTTAGCAAATACACATTGATTCTTCCGGTCTCACCTTCAACTTTATTCTTCTAATAAAAGACTCTCACTCCCTGGGCTGAGTGAGGTACCTCCACACCTGGCACTTCCCCATGATAACACACAAATATAATGTAATTTTCTAGTTCTTTAAGCAGAAATTATTTTTATGCATCATTACATATATATTTATATAGACTTATTTATCTGTTGTTCATGCTAAGCTATAAACGCTGTAAAGGAAGCAACCACGTTTGTCTTGTTCATATACCTCTTGGTCTATGTTCAGAAAATTAAATGAAAGAGTAAATGTTGAGGTTAAAGATGGAAAAATAAACAAGGTAAGGGAGTGAAAGAAAGGGGTCATATAGAGAATGTAGTGCGGGGAAAAACCAGCATTGGGTGACAGTAAAAGAAAGATAAGAAGCATAGGTAAATGAGGACAGGGTTCCCAGACTCCTGGAATTGCATCTAAGAGTCCAACCCTTCACCCAGTTCATCAGTCTCATCCAAAGGAGGTGGTGGCTTAATTTCACGGGAACAGCTTCGGCATTGGGCACTTTACTACCTTTCCACAGAGCTGTTCCTTTTGGTTTTATGTAACTTCTGCTTACTGGTTTTGGTTTTGTCCTCCAGAATGAGCTAATTCATAAGTTATTTGAAAGCTGTTAGGTTGGTGGCCAACTGATAACAGAAACTGTTGTTTTTCTTCTATCAGAGATATAGTGTCTTGGATGATTTTTTTTTTTTTTTAAAAAGGCTAATTTCTAGAAATAAAGTTCTAGGTAGAGTAATGAAGGTGTATGAGTATACATGCCCTGAGAATGAAAACCAGCATTCCCCAGGCATTGAATACAAACAACTCTAAAGTCTTCTACAGGTATTTGTAAGGAAGGCCTTAATACCACATGCCAAAATGAGTGAAAAGTTTTATTTGGTAAATTATTTCTTTTAAAAATTGAGATACTGCTGGTGAAAATGTACTGCTTTTAATAGATTACTTTTCCTTCCAGAACCTTGACTCTCAGCAAAACTTGTATAACATGAATTCCATCTAAGATAAGATTTTTTTAAGTTTTTGAAATCTTAGGAAAGCACAGCTCTTATAAATATTTACTACATGAAGGACATCTTAAGAAAATGTGAAATTAGAAAAACATAGAATAAAAACTAACAGTTTAATCAACATGTCCACCCCATTTTCTAAGTATGATTTATCTCCAAAATACGTGTAATGAAAGGCAATTATATTTCAAAGTGTTTAACTTAGAAGGAAACTGATTTTGACAATAGAAAACACAATGGTCAAGAATTGCATTTGATGAGTCTTAGAAATTTGCTAATGTAGCTTTCAAAAACTCAATTCCCCTATGATGGATAACTTTATTGCACACTCTTGGCCATTTAAATCTCAAAGGTCAGAGGGTTTGTATATATTACTGGTTGCAAAGATAGAAATCTTCTCAACTTTCCTGTTAGTGAATTTAAAGTATACCCTTTATGAACAGTCTAAAGGACTCCAGAAAGATGTTTTCTATATAATTTGGACTTCATAAACTGCATCAAAGTAAGCTGAAAATTAACATCAGAACTTTATCACATTCAGCCTTCCAATCTCATTTCATCTCTCCTCCATTTTTATATACAAAGCAAATGATATTGTCATTATTTGTAATTGATTCTAAAGTTGGAAGTCTGTATGAGGAGAATAGATAAGTCTTTGTATTGTTATAATAACACTTGGCTTTTCTTGCATGAATAGCTACAGTGCTAAGGTGCACACTTGTCTATCTCCCTGTTTGCCAGCCTTTCTTCTTCATTTTATTATACAGAAATGTGAAGGCACTATTTGGGAATCAAACTAGAAACTTGAACAATATGCATTTTATGGTAATTTAATATCATCACATTACAGCTCCATGACATATTCCTTTTTTTCCAGAAGGAACTGTGTGTGGATCTGAAGATGATGTCACATGACAGGTTATAAGATGTAGCTGAATAAAATTTAAAAGTTCCAATTCCCACTTGTATATTTTAAGTGTTCCATGGCAAGCTCCCATGCTGAATTGATAAAATATCTCCCAGATCTTTTCTGTGAGACTTTCCTTCTAAGGGAACCCACAGGGATCCACACAAATGATAAATCCATGACATTGAAACATGCTGTCATCATCTCTATAGATGCCTGTAACGTTGACACTGGACAGTAATGAAAGCAGAGTATTTGGTAAAATATCTGGACAGAGACCAAACTGTAATCCTAATGCTATATAAAACAGAAAAACTTTCCATTTTAGATTGCGAGTCACATGCGTTCCATACTGTGCTTCCAAACTGGGTAATTGTTTGTTTTAAGAGAACATGGAGGATGCCTTTGGCAGAACTGAAATTTGCAATCCTAAATAATTTAGAGATTAGAAGTCTAACATTAAGGGAGTTCAAGCATTTTATTAGGACTACTACTCTTAATAATACAACTCTATGCAAATGCTCTTGCAGCTAAAAGCATTTTGTCACTGCTCAGATTCTATGATTCTAAGGAGGATGTACAAATTGATTAAAAAAATTAACAAATTACTTTAAAAAGTCAGTTACTTTCATTAAGCCACATGTATATTTAGTCTCACATACACTGAGTGTGTTTATTGAAATGGCACCTCTACTGAGCAATCAGTTATCATGTGTCTTCCAGGTGTTCACAATTGGAAAATGTGTATATTCCGGCCTGAAACAACTTCTGAGTAGCATAACACTACTGGCAATTATGATCCATTCTATAAGACATGACATCAGAGCTCAGTTTCCCCGCAGACCTCTGAACAGTGACATTGGATAAGAACATAAGCCCGTGGCGAGTATGCTTCAAATGTAACAAGTGCTCTGCCATTGATAGAGAAAACAGAGACGTGTCCAAGCCCTGCCTAACAGACAAAATGTTCCTTTATGCATTTTTAGGGTGTAAAGAGTGTTTTCTCTGTTTGTGGCCCTTTGCATAACCAGACGAAGGTCTACCAGACTTCTCTACCGAGTATTTTACGAGTTACGTCTTGTGCCCTGTCAACCAGATCTTGACCTTTGCCCTAGGCAGCTCAGATAACTTTCATGACATCGTATGGTAAACTGAAATGACATATTGTTAGACAGCTCTGTGGAGGTGGGTTTTGAACTCATTTAATAACAGACCAGCGGTGTAGGAGTGGAGCATTTTTTGGGAAAAGGTAACTCCTTGGTCAGCAGGAGATTTCTCCCAAACCAACCTTAATTAACTCTGATGTCACATGAAAAGGAGTTGTGCATGGCTGTAGGTCATTGGAAGGGTAGGCCCCTGATGGTAGCCTGGTGACAGGCCTAATGATCAATGAATGTGCCCTGTTAAACTGTGACCCACAGAGAAGGCAGTATCAAGTGAAAAGCTCAGAGAGGCACGCGGAAGACATGTTCCCGTCATAAACATTGACAGTAGGAATGTTGATGGTATTAGAGCATTTTTTCCTGGTAAACATTTTAAACCACACAAATTTTTTTCCTTTTAAATAACTTTTATGAAGCTTAAGGAAAAATGAGTAAAGTCAATGACCCATGTATGGATGGGATGAAAACCGTCCAAGTTCTGATGATTTTAGACTTTGGCCACTTCAGTGTGATGTCTTTTGTGCCAAAAGCTACAAAACCTATTTATGGGTTTCATTGACAGACAATTAAAATATGAATTGTAAGACAGCCTTAAAATGAACAAACCAGAGCAGAATTGTTGAAATGAACATAATTGCAGAGAAGTGCCAATGCCAACTATGACGTTAAACATTTATGTGATTTCTTGATTTATTTTTTGACACCTGGATTCAAGACATAAATGCTATATACACGACTATTTTGAATTTTCTATTCAGGCTTTGAGATCAGAGACTTCACATATTGAATCAAATAGTTTAGGGATTACTTAGAATGACAAAACCTCTAAAGCAAGAAATCAGTGTGGTAAAATAGTGAGTTTAATATACTATAAAGATTTAAAGGAAAAAGTAGGTTCCTAGGATTAGAAACTTTCTACAAACTAAATATACTGTTGCTGGCCAGCAGCTGCCTAAACATTCAGTGCTATTGTGGACCTTGAAGACCAATAACATAATTACTCTAAAATAAAATATTAGGTATTTGTAAAGGTGCCCATGTGAAAGTCACAAATAATCTTATCTGCATAAGGGATTAGTCAGCAGTGAGTCAGAGCCTCATACTCTTGCCACATACAAGTCAATTTTTAAATCCCCGCCTAGAAAGAGCTTTCCCTAAGCCTAAGCTGAATGAAAAATGTAATTAAAGCACACACCAAAAACCTCTTCTAGTTCTACATCAACCTCCCCACCACCACTCAAACAAACTTGAAGTTTTCATGGAGAGAAAAGCGTATGCATGCGTGTCAGCAGGCGTGTGTGTGTGCGCGTGCGTGTGTGTGTGTGTATTTATGTGCACATTCTTTCTACATTCTGTCTTGATTTAAGGCCAATTGTTTTGGAAGACAAACCCGACATTTTAAAAATTAATATCATTGCTAATTGTGAGACGTAAAAAATATGCTTTCAGTTCATACAAATCCCCATGGCTTTCACATCATCTATTTAGTCTGTTGGTGGATGGAATATGAACTCTCTGGCCTTTCTCCATCATTCTGAAAGTGAGAGGAGATGGGACATTATAATGCTCTTCATCAAAGCATGGTCCCTGTCAGCATAGCTGGTAGTGTAGTCTCCATTTAATGTGGTAATTTAAATCTAGGCATTCACTTACAATGTCCACTTCATATTGTCTGATAAAATACTTGGATAGAGATATGACGCAGAGGTTAAGAACCAAGAGTTAACTTTTTTATTAAGTTTCAGAGCCCTATAAGAATTAGCATCGCAAATAAAAATGTTAGTAGCTTCTGGAAATTTGCAATTGCATTCTTAACCCTTCTCCCACCCTTGCCACGAACCACAAAGATTCTATGAGATTTAGTCTATGAGACTTAGGCCTTTAGTAAGCTACCTCTTAAGGAAAGAATATTTTCTCTTATTGTGAATTATGTTTAATTAACCTCGAACAACCTTTGTAAAAGGCTCATGATCTTAAATTCAAATTTTAGAAACATGATACTTGGGGATCTCTATTTAGATAAAGAGGCCATTTATCATGCAGGATTATGTACTACTGAAAATGCAGTATGCAAAATCAAAGACAGATGCATTTCATTTGAAATGAATATACAGAACTTTAAGTTAAAAACAAATAAATTAGAAATAAAAAAATTGATATAAAAGGCAACACCAGATTTATTCAGAGAGTCTTAGCTACATAATTTGTTAAAAATTTCAATTTAAATAGGGAAAATTCAAAAATGCAATTAGGAGTGATTTACAACTAACACTAAATTAAATTGAAAAGATTGTAATGGGGGAGGGAACAGTACGTTTTTTGCAACATGTTTGTAAACTTCTACTATTAGGTAGTGATGTTAGGGAACATGAAGGAAAAATTAGGTCTCTAAAATCAGCCTTCTAAAGTTTTAAGCTGGAGAAACAACTAGTGTAAAATCTCACACTGAGGGGGTCATATGTGGCAACAAATTTCAAAATAACTGGATATTCTAGGCTTTCAACATAACTCTGTGATTACTTTAGTCATAAGTTGTTGGGTTTTTAAAAATAGCTACCTTATTGAGATGAAGCTCACATACCATAGGAGGCCAGAATATGACACCCCAAAATACATACGACTGTAAGAGACAAGAATATTAAAGTAGATAATTCAGTGGTTTTCAGTCCATTCAAGAGTTGTGCAACCATCACCATTAATCTAATTTTAGAACATTTTCATCACCCCCAAAAGAAACCCCATGCTGATTATCAGTCACTCTCCATCCTCCTCCCACCAACCCCTGGCAACCACTAACGTACCTTCCTGTCTCCAGCATTTGCCTGTTCTGAACATTTCATATAAATGGAATCATACAATATGTGGCCATTTGTGACTGACTTCTTTTACTTAGCACAATGATTTGTGGGGTGTGTGTGTGTGTGTGTGTGTGTGTGCGCGCGCGGGCATGCGTGTGTGTGTGGTTATTTTGTTTTGTTTTGTTTTGTTTTTGAGACAGACTTTCTGTCGCCCAGGCTGGAGTGCAGTGGTGCAATCTCAGCTCACTGAAATCTCCTCCTCCAGGTTCAAGAAATTCTCATGCCTCAGCCTCCCGGGTAGCTGGGATTACAGGTGCATGCCACCACACCTGGTTAATTTTTGTATTTTTAGTAAAGACAGGATTTCACCATATTGGCCAAACTGGTCTCGAACTCCTGACCTCAGGATGCACCTGCCTCGGCCTCCTAAAGTGCTGGGATTACAGGTGTGTGCCACTATGCCTGGCCTGTTTTTGTTTTTTAACAATAAAACTAGAGGAACTTATTTTCTCATAATTCTGGAAGCTGGAAGTTTGAGATCAAGGAGATCAAGGTGCTGGCAGGTCTGGTTTCTCCTGAGACATCTCTCTGTGGCTAGCAGACAGCTGCTTTCTCCTTGTGTGCTTACGTGACTTTTTCTCTGTGCGCCAGCATAATGTTTTCAAGATCATCTATGTGGCAGCACATATCAGCATTTCTTTTTATTGCCAAATAATACTCCATTGTAAGGATCTGCCATATTTTATTTACCCATTCATCAGTTGATGGACATTGGATTCTCTTTCTTCCCTCCTTCCCTCCCTCCCTCCTTCCTTCCTTCCTTCCTTCCTTCCTTCCTTCCTTCCTTCCTTCCTTCCTTTCTTTCTTTCTTTCTCTTTCTTTCTCTCTCTCTCTCTCTCTCTCTCTCTCCCCCTCCCTCCCTCCTTCCTTCCTTCCTTCCCTCTTTCTTTTGATGGAGTCTCGCTCTGTCACCAGGCTGGAGTGCAATTACGCAGTCTTGCCTCACCGTAATCTCCGCCTCCCGGATTCAAGCCATTCTCCTGCCTCAGTCTCCTGAGTAGCTGGGACTACAGGCGCACACCACCATGTTCGGCTAATTTTTGTATTTTTAATAGAGATGGGGTTTCACCATGTTGGCCAAGCTGGTCTCGAACTCCTGACCTCAGGTGATCCACCCTCCTCTGCCTCCCAAAGTGCTGGGATTACAGGTGTGAGTCACCGTGCTGGGCCCGGGTTGTTTCTTTTTGGCTGTCGTAGGTAATACTGCTGTGGACATTGTGTGAAAGTTTTTATGTGAACAGACGTTTTCATCTGTCTTGGGTAGATACCCAGGAGCGCAATTGTTGAGTCATGTGTTTAAATTATGATCAACTTTATGTTTAACAATTCGAGGAACTGCCATACTGTTTGCCAAAGTGGGTTGCACCATTTAAAAATCCTACCTGCAATGTAAGAAGGTTCCGATTTCTCCACATTCTCACCAACACTTGTTCTTATCTGTCTTTTTTTATTTAAGCTTTCCCAGTCGGCATGAAGTGGTGTCTCCCTGTGTTTTTTATTTGCATGTTACTGATGACTAATGATGTCCTTTATCTTTTCATGGGCTTATTGGTCATTTATATATCTTCTTTGGGAAGGGGTCTATTCAGAGCCTTGGTTGATTTTTAAAATTGGGCTATTGTGTTTTTACCAACCGTAAGTCTTTTTAAAATGTGATTTCTAACTTACACATTGTTATCAATTACTGTGATCCCAGGATCAGAATTTTTAGCTGAAAAGGATCATAAAAACTGAAGTCTAACCTCCTGTGTTGACAGATGAAGAATCGGAGGCTTAATGTGACCTGCCCATGGCCACAACCAAACTCGCCAGTGGCAGAGCTAGGGAGATTAATGACTTACAATAAAAAAGGGGAAAACACAGATGTTTCATGATTTATATTCAAATAAAGCTCCTTTCTTACAGAGAATAACCCTAAGACTTCAGTAGAATAAGGGGCACCAAAGTGGCATCTGGTGGGAGAGAAACCAGGGAATTTGTCTTGAAGTTGGGTTCGACCAGCTAGAACACTGTTTATTTAGATTAGTAAAAATAGCAGTTTTCTAAACATACTCTTAGTCAGACTTTACATTGAGAGTCTTGAGTTTTAAAAGTGACCTCCAGGCTGTCTGGTTCATAATGACCTCTAGTGTGAGTTGGCTCTTTTAGTATCCATCATGGTAGCTCTGAAGAGCATTTGAAGAAGGAACCTCAATCATCTGGGCTTTGGATTTGGTTGCAAAATAAAGCCATCCTTTACTTGGATATGTATTCACCCTTCCCATTGAAGTCAAAGAAAAAAAACATTCCATTTTGCCTAATGAAACTAAGGTGGGAAATTAAGTGTGGCATTTTAGAACAGTCTACATATAGGCCTTCTATGTGAGGTTTAGCATGTGGGAAAGGAGAGGGATTTGTGTCAAAGAGTCATAAAGTTCTGTTCCACCTGCCAGGTAATACAGAACAGAAAAACAACAAAGAAAATACTCCGATAAGATCAATATAGGCTGGGCACGGTGGCTCACACCTGTAATCTCAGCACTTTGGGAGGCCAAGGCGGGCGGATCACAAGGTCAGGAGTTCGAGACCATCCTGCCTAACACGGTGAAACCCCGTCTCTACTAAAAATACAAGAAAATTAGCCGGGCATGGTGGCGGGCGCCTATAGTCCCAGCTACTCGGGAGGCTGAGGCAGGAGAATGGCGTGAACCCGGGAGGCGGAGGTTGCGAGCGGAGATCGTGCCACTGCACTCCAGCCTGGGTGACAGAGCGAAACTCCGTCTCAAAAAGAAAAAAAAAAAGATCAATACAAAGTGTCTGTGTTCAAATAAGTCCACGTTCACATGTTGGTTTTTTAATGCTATTAGCTTACACTGCTTGACCTTACCAGTTTTTCTAACAAAGTAGCATGGGATAAAGCCCATTTTCATGCTGTGTGTTGAGTTGTTTGTTTTGTTTTGTTTTATTTAAACATTAATTTTCCTGATGTAAGGAGATCTGTATGCCTCTTATGATTATATTGTAATTGACTTTGATGAAAACAGTAGTTCACAGAAGGGACAAGATCATTTATTGGGAGGACAAAAATCATTCTTTTAAATCAGATTTCTAGGCTGCCATGTGAAGCAGTGGAAAGTTCTGATCCCCATCTGAGCTTCATTGCTAAACTATAGCACTCCACCCTTGAAAATGAAACAGCCTGTGGATTTATTATCTAAATGGGCAATATGACTCTGAGCTACTGAGACGACCAAGCTGAGTCCCCCATGCTGTGACTATGCACGTGTTTATGGGCATGTACATACATATCTATCTTTATATAAATCACTGATAAGATGGGCAAGTGTCTAGCATGCAGTAGATGCTAAAGCAAATGTTGAATCTTTGTTACTCAGATAGGTATATGGACATTAAACTGCCTCAAAGAAATGTTTTAAGGTCTAATAATGTGAATTCAAAACATTTGAGAAATAAATATTTTCACTTTCCCTTTTTCTTATTCGTTTTCCTGTTAAACTATAATCTTGACACTTCCAATAACCTTTATGAGATTCTAGTTTCCTATTAACTGAAGGATAGTGATGTACTCAAAATCACCAGTTACTTGGAAATTTGTTTCCTTATCCTTCTGTTTTCCTTTGTTTTGGTTAACTATTTTTTATCTAGCTTCCTCATTCCAAGTGCAAAATTCACTGATATTACTGGAGACAAATTATGTAGCAACTTTTTTTTTAGAATAACCCCATTTTTGTCAGTGTCTTTTAACCACTCAGTTATGTTGTCTTCTTCTGGTTGGGGGACAGCGTGGGGAGTGCAGACAGGAACAAGTAGAGGGCACACTGTTTAAGAGATCTTCTGTAAATAGAAGTTCTTGTCAGGCGCGATGGCTTACTCCTGTAATCCTAGCACTTTGGGAAGCCAAGGTGGGCGGATCACCTGAGATCAGGAGTTTGAGACCAGCCTGGCCAACATGACGAAACCCCGTCTCTACTAAAAACCTAAAAATTAGCTGGGTGTGGTGGCGCACGCCTGTAATCACAGCTGCTTGGAAGGCTAGGGCAGGAGAATCGCTTGAACCCGGGAGGCGGAGGCTGCAGTGAGCCGAGACTGTGCCATTGCACTCCAGCCTGGGTGACAAGAGCGAAACTCCACCTCAAAAATAAATAAATAAATAACTAGCACTTCTCTCAGCTGGGCTTTGGGTGGTTCTTTGAAGTTAGCGGTTTCCTCTGATGAGGGTCAGGAGTACTGGTGTTCTAGGTTGCTGATAAAGAAAGATTCATATGATCTGGAAACCGAGATGTAGGCAGTGGAATTTACTTCATGTCACAAACAGGGGAACTGCTTCTTTTCCTGGACGGGAGCGCTCAGCATCTCCAGACAGACCACAGAGAAAACTACAAGTAATGCCAGAATTTTCCACAGGAAGCTTCGATGGATCTTTTCCAGCACATGAACAATTGCTCAATTAAATCCCCAGAGTTCTACGCCGTAAAGAAGGGCAGAAACTCTTCTGGCGTAGTTTCTCAGGGCAGGTGTTATCCATTGCTGGCTGTGGCTTTAGAAAAGCCTGGCGTTTCCACAAATCCCTGATTTCAGGCTACATGTTGCCTCAAGAAACTCATAAAGATGAGTGAAAATATGTTCCTAGGTACCTGGAGGGGTTGACTTGATCTAGGAGGTTATCTGATAGATCAATGGGATCCATATGAAAAAGGGATTTTAATTTAGTTAATATTCAGCAATTTTATTTAGGAGTACTTTGATACCAGGATAAAAGTTACTTTTAAGATATTAATTTCGGCTGGGCTCATGCCTGTAATCCCAATACTTTGGGGAGGCTGAGGCGGGTGGATCACCTGAGGTCAGGAGTTCAAGACCAGCCTGGCAAACATGACAAAACCCCATCTCTACTAAAAATACAAAAAATTAGCCACACGGATGATGCGCACCTGTAGTCCCAGCTACTCAGGAGGCTGAGGCACGAGAATCACTTGAACCTGGCAGGCGGAGGTTGCAGAGTGAGCCAAGATCGCACCAAGGCACTCGAGCCTGGGAGAAAAAGTGAAACTCTGTCTCAAAAATAAAATAAAAATTTAAAAGATATTAATTTATATCATCAGCAATACCAGAAAAGCACGTGTTAATTTAATATCTTTGAAATTATATACCCAGCAAAATGTTCTGACAGAGCAGGGGAGGGGAAGTGATTCTCCTAGATGTCGGTGACAGTGGGCATCTGCCACGTGCCAAGCAGCAAGCCAGCCTCTTCCACAGCACAGCACCGAATGCACACACCCTGCCTGTGAGGTGGCTCGCAGGCTTTCCATTTCCACTCATGAGGAGCCTGAGGAGCAGCAAATGAAGTGATGCCAAGGCCATGCAGTCAGTAGGTGGAAAAGCTAAGCCTCGGACGCAGATCTTCTAACTGAATCCAGTTTTCTTTGAGATAGTCAAACCCAAGAGAAACGCTGGAGAGCACTGCTGGGCATAACCAGGGTATTTGACACATGCATCTCATCTCACAGATCTGTGTGACCTAATGGTAAAGCCTGCATGACCATTCACTTCAAGCCTCTACCTTTGCTTCCCCTGTTTAAACTGATTTTTTAAAGTAAAACTATGCCCTGAGATTGATGTCAAATACTAAGTTTTCCTCCCTCCAAGAATCTCTTTCTTCTCTCCTGCTAACTTCTATTCCCGCCTAAGGAACGCTAATCCTGGGCCCCTCATCCCCTGCCTTTCGGAGGCATTGCAGCTGCCTGGGAAGACGGGAGGAGGAGGAGGCTGGTGAAGAAGAGGGAGAAGGAGAAGAGAGTGAGGGATGAGGGGAGGAAGGAGGCGAGAGAGATCCTTACTGATAGTATTCTGATTGGTCAATAAGAACTTCAAGGGAGGCTCAGCCTCTGTAGCACCTATAGTTCAAAAAATCATGAGGCTGTCTGTTAGGCTGTTCTTGCATTGCTGTAAAGAAGTATCTGAGGCTTGGTAATTTATTAAGAGGTATAATTGACTCACAGTTCTCCAGGCTGTACAAGCATGGTGCTAGCATCTGCTCGCCTTCTGGTGAGGCCTCAGGGAGCCCTTACTCATGTCAAAGGCAAAACAGGAGCAGGTGTATCACATGGTGACGGCAGAAACAAGAGAAGCGGGCAGGTGCCACACACTTTTAAATAATCAGATCTAAACGACAGCACCATGCCATGCATGAGGGATCCACCCCGTGACCCAAACACCTCCCACCAGGCCGCACCTCCAGCACTGAGGATTATAACTCAACATCAGAACTGGAGGGTCAGACCCAAGCTATATCAGGCTGGGACTGTGAGAAATGGAAGGTCAGAGATTTCAAGGTCATCTAGTCCAATCTCTTTTTTACAGATAAGAGAGCTGAGATCTGGAAAGAGAGATGACTTGTCTAGGGTGACATAACTAGTCACTAAAATGGATGTCATTATTGCATCATGCAGAGATGTGTAGATTTTAAAGCACTTTCACCACCTCACTTCATTGCCTCACAACAGTCCTCTGTGAGATGTTTGTCGAATGTCACGTAAGCGTGCAAACAGTTCCCTTTTGACTGTACCACTATAGAGGGAACTCACAGATTATGTAACACAAACCAAATGGCTTCTAAAACTGATTTCGATTCTAAAGTTAGTTTTCCAAATGAGGAAACTGGTTCAGAAAGGGAAATGATTGACCAAAAATATCATTGCTCAACTAATGATTGCACTAAGTCCAGAGCCCAGGAAAATTTCTGTACTTTTTATTCAGAAAAAAAGATGAGACAGGCCTACAGGACTAGATGAGCCACACTGGAAAAAGTTCAGTATTGAAAATATATTTTGGATGACACTGACATTTATTCTTGAAAGTTTTTACTAAGTTATTAGATATTTGAATATCATAACAAGTTATATATTCTAATATAATTGCATTGAACCTATATGAATCCATTAACATTTTACATAAATAGGCTTTTGGATGTTATTTAGGTCATTTGGTATAAAAGGATATATAACATTTATGAGCAAGGGTAGAGCTAGAAAAAAATTGTGTTAAGAGAAATTTGTATTAGTGTATCTTTTGCTTATAAATTAAAGATGCAAGTACATTAAATATGTAAATAAATTAAAAATGAAAAACCTTTATGGAAAGATAACTAAAAAGAGGTTAGAAGGCAACTTATAAATAACACATTTTAAAAATTTGTTTTTCAGGATCTAGTTCAGGTTCAAAATTAAAAGGTCCTGAACTGAGTTTAAAAGGCACCCAGCACGTCACGCAAGCAGGCCAGACACTGCATCTCCAATGCAGGTAAGTGACTGTGTTGGTTTGGGAATAATCTAGTCGCCATGCCTAAGGCACAATCATTCCCTGGCAGAGTAAAAAGGTAGGGACCTCAGTGATCTCCTGTGATCTGCAAAGTGCAAACCATACCCTCCAGCTTCCCATGAAAGGGGATTCATGGGGAAGGGAGAGCATTACTCACTCAGGGAAATGGGGGAAGGGATGCCCAGATAGTTCTGTGTCTTCATTCTGAGTATTGTTCTGCAGCTTTTCTGAATGTGTTGCTTTCCCGTAAAGAGGAAGATGACTACACTTAAGAGAGGACTTCCACTTCCTAATAAAATGAATACTTAGGAACTGGTGCTGAGCCCAGGGCCCAGCCATAAATATGTTTTGTTTTCTTATCTGTGATTGCAGGGGGGAAGCAGCCCATCAATGGTCTTTGCCTGAAACGGTGAGTAAGGAAAGCAAAAGGCTGAGCATAACTAAATCTGCCTGTGGAAGAAATGGCAAACAATTCTGCAGTACTTTGACCTTGAATGCAGCTCAAGCAAACCACACTGGCTTCTACAGCTGCAAATATCTAGCTGTACCTACTTCAAAGAAGAAGGAAAGAGAATCTGCAATCTATATATTTATTAGTGGTAAGACTTCCATTTTCTACATTCTGTTTGCTGTTGCTTTGCAATGAGTCATAAATCTACCCTGGTCCATTGGAAGGATTGCTTTCCTAGTGAGTGTGAAAGAAACAGGTTAGGAAAGAGATTCCATCCTAGTTGTAGACACTTTCATGAATGTCAATTTTAACCAGAATTGTCAAGGCCTGGTCAGTCACTTGTGTGCTCCACAAAGAGAGAGACTGGTCTGTATAGGTGACCTCTGTACCCACAGCTCCTAGCACAGTATGTGGCCCATAGTTGGATGAATAAGTGAATAAAAGGATTTTAGTTCTATTCCTTAGTTATTGAGAAGCCCAAAATAGAATACATGATTTTTGTCATTTAACACAGCTGCATTCTCTTATATGTTGGAACTGTAAAATACTGTTGTTTCTACTAAATTAATAAACACAATGTTGCTGTTATCTTGAGTGTTATTTAACTGGTTCCAATGGACAATGTTGTATTATTTCATGTTCACTGAGGAACTACTACAATGACATGAGAACTGGCACTGACCAGGATACAGTGCAAAGGGTAAAAATGAATCATGTTTGATTCATTCTCTATGGTACTCGTAAAAAAATCATTTTCATTCATTCATAATTTTTATGATACTGTTTTTTCTTCCTTAGAGAATGAACAAATGAAGTAACATTCAAAGGGAAGAAATGCAAAATCTTTTAAGAAGTAGAAACTCACAGTAAAATCGGAACCCTGAGAAAGAATAATAAAAATGGCCTGTCACTTTCTTCTTCCTTGTTTAGTTCCAGTCAATTTTCACATCTTGAGGGGATTAAAGAAAAAGGCACACACACACAAACAAGGCTGTAGAGAACACGAAGCACACAAACAAGGCTGTAGAGAACACGAAGCAATATTAGTAGGCATTTCAGACACAGAATCAGGTTTAAAAAAAAAACAAAAACAAAAGAAAACAACCAACCATCAACTTCAATAGCTAAATATACATTGTGGGTCTACCTTCTGGTGAGTTCAAGAACTGGGTCTTTGCATTGGAGGTAGTACAATAGAATTAATGTTTTAGTGAGGTAGTTTTTTTGGTTTTTTGTTTGCTTGTTTTGTTTTGTTTTGTTTGAGATGGAGTCTAGCTCTCTCACCCAGGCTGGAGTGCAATGGCACGATCTCAGCTCACTACAACCTCCCCCTCCCAGGTTCAAGCAATTCTCCTGCCTCAGCCTCCCGAGTAGCTAGGATTACGGGAGTCTGCCACCACTCCCGGCTAATTTTTTTATTTTTAGTAGAGACGGGGTTTCACCATGTTGGTCAGGCTGGTCTCGAACTCCTGACCTCAGGTGATCCACCTGCCTCAGCTTCCCAAAGTGTTGGGATTACAGGCATGAGCTACTGCACCTGGCCATGAGATTTTTTTAAATTTGTGAAATAAGGCAACTAGACAGTGTTTTCCCTGAGCATAACATGTACGTATCCAGATTCAGGATTAGTCTTAGGAGACAGCAGAACAGTTGCCTGTTATTGACAGTAACCTCTTTGTAGCTGCCATCAGCCTGATTTTGACTGAGCCACTTTCATGTCCCCAATCCTCCAAATTCTGTTTTGACATTTTGTACTTGGTCAGCGGGTAGATAACTGTAAGGGACTAACCATCCAAGCAGTTTGCCATCAAGGGATGCAGTCAGCTCACTTCCACGTAGGAGTGGGAGGTAGGCCGGGGAACTTTGCTTGGGGAAGTCATCCCGCTTCTAAAGCAGGGATGAAAGGATGGCAGGCAGGAATAAGGAAGGGTGGAGAAGGTGCAGCATTAACAGCAGAGACTTTCAGAGAGGTACTTTTGCAGCTGAGGGGGAAAGAAAACATGCTTGATAGTGGTGGAAAAAGCCATATACTCAGCCATCTGTTCCCTTTCTCTAATTCCACATAGCATATTGTGTTCTTTCCGACATTTGTAGAGAAAGGAAAACACTGCAGTGAGTCACAGACTGCCCCTGTCTCTCTAGGGGAGAGGGAGAAAAATGTACTCATTCTAATATTTTCATAAAACTTTCTCCTATGGGTTTATCAGTCTGACTTGCAAATTAAACACTTAAATGAATAAAAAGAAAACTATCTCTTTTTGTTTTCTAATAAACAGTGTTCAGCTATTTTCACCTTTAACTCCTCAACTATTCAATAGACACCATGGCTTTATGGAGCCAGGAAGTACAAGCCTCTCCACTCAGTCCCCTACTATCACAAAGGAGAGACACTGCTACTTAGAATTAGTTCCATTTCAACTACACAACAGAGCAGATCTGGCAAACAATCATGACTTTGAGTGTCAAATTCATTGTTCATCTAAGCCCTGGGATGGCACAGTCCATGTCTGTCCTGGTTACTTTTATCCGCAATGTGCCTCCCTGGTAAGAGAGCCTTGCACATATTAAGAAATCAATAATACTTGCTAAAGGAATAAATGAATGGATTAACAGGTGCTGTGTGGAATACCATGTTAAAATTGACATTGAGGATAAATTCCAGGCTTAGTGGGAAAAAGTGCCATGATTGATTATTGATGTCTCGTGTAAGACTGTGGGGGAGCAGTGGCCATTAGGTCATGTATTTATCGTGTCTGCCTTCCTGTAATAGTCCACAACCATTCGCAGAAAATTACAAGTTCCAATATCATAAAACACTTGCATAATTTGCTAGACATCAGGAAATTATCTATCACAAAGATTGTTTTTGGATAAGGAAGGATTGTGAAACGCATTGTATTTCATAGGTTATTATGGAATACACACATATATATACAAACATACTGTGAATATTATATGAGCTCATTGGAAAAATTGGTATGATAATATTATGAGACTACTATTTTTAAATAGCACTGATACTAAAAGATGTTGGAATCAATAATGGTAACCATGGAAGAGCCTTCTGAATCTTGTTTGCTAATTGATTTAATCAGCAAATATTTAGGAAACAGTTACTATGGGCCTGTAACTGTACTACTGTGAATAGTAACACCTATTTTGTTATTTGTTTCCTGGTAGGGTGATATTGGTCTCATAATCACACCTTGTTAAAGTCCAAGATAACTGTGATATAATCCATTAAACAATCATAACTTTTCCGCGGAGCCTAGTATTTTATATATCTCTCTTTTCATTATTTTATTAACTCTCTCTCTGAGAAAATTTGATCTTCTGCTTCCATTGTTACTGAACACTTCCATGACAGGTTTATTTTAGTTCAGGAGCACAAAACTTATCTCTGATGACTCAGAGCATTGTCTCTGGCACTAATAAAACTCCAACCATTTCCTAATACACAGCTGTGATTATTCGCCAGATATTAGCTTGGTTATCATGTATTTATTATTGCTGAATATTTACTTTAGAATATGTTTGCGGGATTTCAGCCCCGATAAGCATCTGCAGATTATTGGGATTTCATTTTATTTTTCTCCGATGATGAGTAACCGCATTTAGACACGTCTTTTGAAAAGGTAGATTTGTAGACTAATAGCGTTTTAAGAAAAAGAATCAGGAGTGCAGCTCTGTCTACATATCATGAAATCCAGCATGCAAATTATGAACAAACTGTTACTTAGGCATTATTGACTGCCTGCTGCGTAACAGGCACCGTTCCCACCTGAGCACTGATTAGGATGTAACCTCTGATATGTAATGCTCAGAAAAATCAATATCAGCACTTTGTCATTCCAGCTTGTGTAAATCCACCAAACCTCTAGCATAATGTAGTAAATCAGTTTAAGCACCCAAGTAATTATATTTAACTACTTTACTTAATTACCGAATTATCTAGTAAATTTAAGTTTCCACCAATACAATAATTTCTTATATTTATTTATTTTCACTTAAACAAATGGTTTCATTTGCTTTATGCCATTTAATCCTCACAACCATCCAATGAAGCATCATTCTCTTCATTTTACAAGCGAAGGACCAAGAATCCACTTCACATCAGGGCTCTGTGGGGAGTCATGGGAAAGTGCTAGCACTGGAATAAGGTGGTCAGCTTTTCCCTTCACATTCTCAGTGGCAGGAGGAGATCGGAAGGGGCAAGACTGAGGCAGGAAGACCAGATAGGGGCCTGCTCTGTGCATCAAAGCAGGTGGAAGGCGGTGTCCTGAGTTCACTTTGGTTGTGGTGGGGAAGGAGAGTTAATAGAATTGGGGGATTCATTGGCCTTGGTTATCAGAGGTTTAGTGGCTGAGGGAAAGAGGGGAATCAATGTGACACTCAGAATCCTGGAAGGGGCCACTTGGTCCCACAGCCAGGTGGAGCTTTGCCACACTAAATTACATTGATGCAAAGGCACCATCATTATCATCATCCTCTCTGGATATACCCTTGGTATGGCTTTTGAATCATAATAGTGGAAAATATGGTATACATTTGTAAAAATTGCTTTCTTAAAAATGAATTGAATATAGCTACAAAATACCAGGTCATAAACAAAAAGTTGAAATGGAACTAATTACAAAGCACCTCCTAATTACAACAGAATACAATTCTTCTACCAATTTCTAGAAGAATATTAATGTTGGGGCTATTTAGGAGAACCTCATCCCCTTGGAGAGAAAAAGGAGCACTTTTGCACTTCTTTTCTGACACTCTGGTCTACACAGGAAATTGGCTCTAGGTCAGCCTTTTCTCACAGTTAGAAGATTTCATTGAAAATATTATTGTAATGTGTTAGTTATGACTGTAAAGTAAGAAAACTGACCAGACAAGTTTTTTTTTTTTTTTTTTTGAGACGGAGTCTCGCGCTGTGTCACCCAGGCTGGAGTGCAGTGGCGCGATCTCGGCTCACTGCAAGCTCCGCCTCCCAGGTTCACGCCATTCTCCTGCCTCAGCCTCCGAGTAGCTGGGACTACAGGCGCCCGCCACCACGCCCGGCTAGTTTTTTGTATTTTTAGTAGAGACGGGGTTTCACCATGTTAGCCAGGATGGTCTCGATCTCCTGACCTCGTGATCCGCCCGTCTCGGCCTCCCAAAGTGCTGGGATTACAGGCTTGAGCCACCGCGCCCGGCCAGACAAGTTTTTTAATGGCATCTCCAAAGTGTTTAAGACTTGTCAATATCTTTAATTTAGTTAGCAAGACCTTAAACTCAGGGTGTTGAGCTCCCAACACCCCACACCGTGAGGTTAGTTTCTCTCTCTCTCACTAGCCGTAAGCTTCTAGGGTCTATTTAAACATAATATCTCCTCTTGAAAAATTATAATCGAAAAGCAAAAATGATGGGGGTGGGTGGATCCCTTCTAGTTCATCCCTGTAAAAGAAACTCGTCTCTTCTCTTCTGCTTCTCTTTACTTGATTGTTTTCCTCTCTGACTCTATTAAAGTCAATGGGTTGGAGCATTTTTACAACAAATTTTTCCACAGTTGATTTCCCCATATGCATAAAACTCATGAGATTTGCATAGCAGCATAATTTGAGGTAGAAACATTATCGGATGCATTGGGAATATAACTGAAAGCAGTAGAATTTCTAACAACTTAGATGTTCTGGGAAAGAATAATAATTATGCTTTTATATAAACGTGTTTAGTGGGGGGAAAATAAAAAGCTCTACCTGGCTATGAAACCTTGAGCGAGTAGAAATCCTACCAGTGCAGATATTCTGATTCTTTTTTTATTTTTATTTTTACTTTTATTTTTAATTTTTTTGAGACAGAGTCTTGCTGTCTCACCCAGGCTGGAGTGCAGTGGCGATTCTGAGGAGGATGCAATGAACTCATTTGTACTGAACTTCAGTTTACCTTAAGAGCTTTTACTTAATTATCTCTGAGAAAAAGGGAGTTGGTATTTCTTCCATGTTATATATGAGAAAACAGCCTCAATTACTTGCACGAGCTAGACAGCGCTCATACATTGAGAAGCCAGGATGAGGATCCAGCTAGGTTAGGGCTATTCCCTCTGCACTGGAGTTGTAGCTCTTGACATCAAACTATGAATGAGTTGTTGTTTTAATTGTTAAGAACGTAGATTATATAGTTATTAAAAATTTTTAACCTCGAATTTAATTTTTTTCTTTTGAGGAAAAATTTACTAAGTTGAGCAGGGCTTTTTAAAATGTGCCTCCAAATTCATTAATGGGCTATGGAATCAAATGAATGGGTTGCAACCTGCATTAAAAAAAAAAAAAAAAGCTGGGAGCTGGGGCATCCACCTGTAGTCTCAGCTATTTAGGAGGCTGGGGCAAGAGGATCACTGGAGCCCAGGATTTGAGGCTGCAGTGAGCTGTGATTGCACCTGTGAATGGCCACTGTACTCCAGCCTGGACAACATAGTGAGACTGTGTCTCAAAACAGAAAAACCAACCCAGGATAGAAAAGAAAATATCCAAGTAAATTGCAAAGAGTAAGGGTAAGTGTTGTTTAGTAAAACTATTTTTGTTTCAATTTTATACACGCATATATCCATTTTACCTGCATAAATGTACGTGTGTGTGTGTGTGTGTTTAATGGGTCTGACATAAAATGTATTTCTTATTATGAAAGTTAGCATAATAAGTTTAAAAATTACCAGGATAGGCCATAGCTATTATTTAGGTAAGCAGTGCCAATTGTAAGCACTGTGATTTTTTTGGGGGGGTGGGGGTGTGGAGGGGCACACCAGTACTGAAACAGAGGCCTGGAGAAAACGTGGCTGTGGAAAGAAGCCCTCTCCTTTAGCTGATCTGGGTCCACTGCTTTTGGTGGCTCTGTGCAATCCACTCATTTCATTCCTGAACTTAGTTTTCCCACTCAGAGCCTCGGCCCAGGAGTTTCCACCGGCAGGAATCGGTCTGCAGATGTTGATTACATACCTACTCCACACAAGGCCCTGTTGTTTGTTGTGTGGGAGACATAAAAAGCAAAGTCACAGAATCCTGTAATTGTGAAGTCCCTCAGTTACTTTCTAGGACCATGGCTCACAGATTTGTGAGTATTTTTTAAAGCACGAGTTTTATTTTTTAAAGAATAACTATTGTTCCCAAGTGGGTCTCTAAGGAGTGAAGAGGGCTCTGTTAATAGCCCCTAATGGGGAGCGCTATTCTTGTTCTGTGAGGCGTGGCTGTTGCTCCAACACTGCCTGCCTTTAGATCCCTTCCCAGATCTGACACAATTTGGCACACACAGGAGGCTCAGCCAACACTGCCCAGCTGGGTGATGGTTGGGCAGATGGTGTTTGTTGCCCAATCTGCCAGACTGGTATGGCAAGTCCAATAAACATCTCCATGGAACCAGCAGGGACATCAACAGAGTAGCAATCTGCAGGCTTTATCACCTAGCCTCGTTGCCTCCACTTTCCCCCTGTGGGGATCAGAAGGACCCTTGTAAGGTGGGAATGCACCAGGAACGTGGTCCCTTCATCCCCAGACCAAAAAGAGGTGTTCATGCTTTCGTGCAGGTCAGCACTGTGATGGGCAGAGAGCAGCACATGGCTGAACAGATTGCCAAAGCTTCAAAAATATGTCAATGGAATCACTGTCATAATTTCATGAGATAAACTTTAAAGAGAAAGTATTGTTTCTATTCATCAAAATTCTCCTCCAAGGGAAAATAAGCAAAAACAGTTTACATTTTGCAGGAAGAAAACAAGAAAGCTCCCAAAATAAAACCCAAACTCATAGCCACATTAGTTGGTTGAATTTTTTAGGCATAGATTTCTTAGGAAATCTATGACATTATCTAATGTTGCTTGGTTAATGTCTAGAGTCTTCTCTGGTTTTAAATTTCTGTTTTCCACATGGCCTCATTCTCTCCTCCCCCTGCCTATGCAAAGAGCTTCCCTCCCTTACTCATCTCACCTCTATCCTTAACATGTGGTTCCTTCCATGTATTTTCTGAAATGTGTGTTTCTTCTACCACTAATATTCCAGTAGGAACTGGTTTCCAAAGTTTTGATCAGGAATTGTCTAGGGTTCCTACCATAGAGTCACTTGAGTCCCTGCATTGCCAGGAGGCCACAAATGCAGACAGGTTGGGTGATGGATCCTGTTTTTCCTCTCACATCCCTACTGGATGCATTTGCTCAGGAGACTGGCGAACATGTTGGGGTGAACAAAGGTGGGACTCTCAGTCTCTGGATGACATGTCTGGAAACCCAAGTGAGATTCCTAGAATGGCAGCAACCCGAGACTGACGTGCATCCGCAGAATTGTCCTTCAAATTCTCTAAAGAACTCCTAGGAATTTTCTGGCCCATCTGCACACATCTTCATCAAAAACCTAGTACAAGGTCAAGTTTTGCTGGATTTATTTTTTCATTTTGATGAAGATGTGAAAGAGGGGAAACAGATATTTCTAGGGTTTAAAATACACACTGTTGATGTTGTTGTTTGCAATCGCAGATTTTTTCTTGGGAATTAGACCCCTCTACATCTTGACTGTGCACTCCCTCTAGGGCTGAAGTATGAAGGAGATTATTCATTCTATCTATCACTGGCAGACAGCTGATTAGGACCACATGGCGAGAGTTTAGAGAACAGTAACTTAACTCTTAACCATTTTCTTTTCCAGCTATGTGAAAATTGGATGGAAGACATTCTTGATATCTTTAAGCCCTGCCATGTCACATTTTCCTTCTAAAAACATTTCTGTCAATAAACACCAAGGAAGTTTGACCACAGAAGACCCTGACATGTGATTGGGACAGAAGCCACTCATGTTGGTAGACTTGTTGGCAGTCAGGAACAAATGCATCTTCTCTCCTTGGCCTCTGCCCCAGACCATGTATTCTCCTAGGATGTCCTAGGAATTTCATCCTTATCACTTGGTGTGTGGACATGTAAAATGTTCAGGCCATTCCCTCAGAGAGAAAACAATTTCTGGGGCTCTCTAAAATCCATACCAGAAAAAAATTTCACATGCCATCTCTCTAGAGCCACATTGCTAAGATTTACTAGCAACAATGCAGTTATACATCGTCAGGCATTTAGTAGAACTATATAAGTACTCAAAAAGAATCAGAATGAACATAGTCCTGAATAAGCTACTTGGACAAAACTTAAGACTTTGAAAAGTTGATGACTGTGGTGGAATTATGAAATCTAAAGATGGGCTGGGCGTGGTGGCCCACGCCTGTAATCCCAGTACTTTGGGAGGCTGAAGTGGGCAGATGACTTGGGGTCAGGAGTTCAAGATCAGCCTGACTGACATGGTGAAACCCCATCTCTACTAAAAGTACAAAAAAATTAGCTGGGTGTGGTGGCGCATGTGTATAGTCCCAGCTACTCGGGAGGCTAAGGCAGGAGAATCGCTTGAACCTAGGAGGTAGAGGTTGCAGTGAGCCAAGATTGCGCCACTGCCCTCCAGCCTGGGTGACAGAGCAAGGCTCCGTCTCAAAAAAAAAAAGAAGAAAAGAAAAGAAATCTAAAGATGGTAATGAAGTCCAAAGGCAATAAAACCGACCATATTCTCTCATTTTTTCCCCTACAATCAAGAAGTGTGAAAAACAATGGATCAAAACTTTATGGTTTTAAGGATTTTAAAAAATCTCCCTCAAGTGATCTTTTAAGAAAAATAAGCAAGGGACTTTTTCAGAAGAAATCCCCTTAAGCTGAAAAGGCTTTACGTTTCTGGCATTTCATAACTTTAACAATGATAATGAAATGCTTGCCTTGCTTGGAGATGAGGAGGTGATCTGTTTTTATCTTTATGGTCCTTCCAGTTCTAATATTCTACAGTTTTTCCTTTAACTATTTAAAATATTTGTTGTGTGTCATTTGATGTATTTTTGCTGAATTCTGTTGGCTAGCTGATTGTGTCGTTCAAAATAGGTAGCTTACTAAAGCAGTAAACACCCCTCCCTTCCTTCCTTCCTTCATCAAATATCAATTAATAAGCTACAGTTGAAACAACATGATCCAGGCTTCAGACTGGTTTCAAATCCCTGTTTGGATACTCACTAGTTCTTTGACTTTGGACAAATTACTTAATAAGGAGAATGGTTAACATTTAGGTGGATCTTAATCCATGCTGGGTGCCATCCTAAGCATTTTGCATTCGTTAACAGATTTTATCCTCACAACAATCCTGTGAAGTAGGGCTCTCATTTTAAAAATTAGATGTGTGTGCGTGTATGTGTGTGTATGATTTTTTTTTTTTTTCCTAGAGCAGTTTCAGGTTGACAGCAAAATTGAAAGGAAGGTACAGAGATTTCCTAAATACCCCTTGTCCCCACATACGTAGTCTTCATTATCAACATTCCCCACCAGAGTGGCACTTTTGTTTCAGTTAATGAACCTACAGTGAGACATCATAATCACCCAAGTACAAAGTTTACATGAGGGTTCACCCTTGGTGTTGGACATTCTGTGGGTTTGGAGAAACATACAATGACATGTATCCACTTACAGTACCATACAGAGTATTTTCACTGCCTGAAAATCCTCTGTGCTCTACTAAGTCATCCTTTCCTTCATCCCAACCCCTGGCAAACACCTATCCTTATCTTCTTTTTTTTAATTTGAGATGGAGTCTCATCCTGTTGCCCAGGCTGGAATGCAATGGCACAATCTCACCTCACTGCAACCTCCGCCTCCCAGGTTCAAACGGTTCTTCTGCCTCAGCCTCCCAAGTAGCTGGGATTACAGGTGCCCGCCAACATACCCAGCTAATTTTTGTATTTTTAGTAGAGACGGGGTTTCACCATGTTGGCCAGGCTGGTCTTCAGCTCCTGACCTTGTGATCCACCGGCCCCGGCCTCCCAAAGTGCTGAGATAACAGGTGTGAGCCACCGCGCCCGGCCGGCAAACACTTATCTTTCTTACTGTTTCCATAGTTTTGCCTTTTCCAGAATTCATGTAGTTGGAATCAGACAGTTATGTAGCCTTTTCAGATTGGCTTCTTTCATTTAGTAATATGCATTTAAAGTTCCTCTATGTCTTTCCATGGCTTAATATCTAATTTCTTTTTATTGCTGAATAATATTCCATCATATAAATATTTTTATATTCATAGTTTATATATTTTTATATTCATTATATAATTATGTTCATAGTTTATTTACCCATTCACCTACCAAAGGACATCTTGACTGCTTCCAAGTTTTAGCAATAATGAATAAAGCCGCTGTAAACATCCCTGTGCAGGTTTTGTGTGGATCTGATTCTTCAGATCCTTTGGGCAAATACCAAGGAGCATGATTGCTCAATTTTAGGGCAGCTGAATGGCTAGTTTTGTAAGAAACTGCCAAACCATCTTCCAAAGTGGCTGTCTCATGTTGCATTCCCACCAGTAGCAAATGACAATTCCTATCACTCTGCCTCCTTGCCAACATGTGCTGTTGGCAGTGTTTTGGATTTTGGCTGCTCTAATAAGTAGGTAATGGTCTCTCATTGTTATTTTAGTATGCATTTTCCCAATGACATGAAGTGGAGCACCTTTTCATATGCTTATTTGTGGTCTGTATGTCTTCTTTGGTGAAATGACCCATTTTAAACAGGGTTGTTTGTTTTCTTACTGATGAGTTTTAAGAATTCTTTGTATGTTTTGGAAAACAATTCTTTTTAGCTGTATCTTTTGCAAATATTTTCTCCCAATCTGTGCCCTGTCTTCTCATTCTCTTGATGTTGTCATTTGCAGAGCAGGAGTTTTTAATTTTAATGAAATCCAGCTATAGATCATGCCTTTAGTGTTGCATCTAAAAAGCTATTGTCATACCGAAGTTCATCTAGGTTTTCTCTGGTTATATTCTAGGAGTTTTATAGTTTTGCATTTTACATTTAGGTCTCTATGATCCATTTTGACTTGATTTTTCTAAAGAGTGTAAGGTCTAGACTCATTTTTTGTTTGTTTGTTTGTATGCAGATGTCCAGTTTTTCAGCACCATTTATTGACAAGATGATTTTTGCTCCTTTGTCAAAGATCAGTTGACTGTATTTATGTGAGCCTATTTCTGGGCTCTATATTCTGTTCCACTGACCTACTTGTATATTTTTTTGCCAATATCACGCTGTCTTGATTACTATAGCTTTGTAGTAAGTCTTGAAGTTAGGTAGTGTCAACCTTCCAACTTTGTTCTTCTCCTTCAATATTGTGTTGGCTATTCTGGGTCTTTTGCCTCTGCATATAAACTTTAGGATCAGTTTGTCCATATCCACAAAGTAACTTCTGGGATTTTGATTGGGATTGCATTGAATCTGCAGATCAAGTTGGGAAGAACTGACATTTTAACAATATTGAATCTTTTTATCCGAGATGAAATATCTCTCCATTTATTTAGTTCTTCTTCAGTTTTGTTCATCATAGTTTTGTAGTTTTCATCATATGTACAGATTCTTATACATATTTTGATAGATTTATGTCTAGGTATTTCATTTTTGGGGGTGCTAATGCAAATGGTATTGTGTTTTTCATTTCAATTCTACTTGTTTTCATTGCTGGTATATAGGAAAGCAACTGACTTTTGAATTTAACTTTGTGTCCTGCAAGCTTGCTATAATCTCTTACTAGTTCTAGGGGTATTTTTGTTGAGTCTTTTTGATTTTCTGTACAGATGATCACATCATCTGTGAACAAAGGCAATTTTATTTTTTCTTTTCCTGTCTATATACCTTTTATTTCCCTTTCTTGTCTTATTGCATTAGTTAAGACTTCCAATGTGATGTTGGAAAGTAGTAGTGAGAGAGAACATCCTTGCCTTGATCATGGTATTAGTGGGAAATTATTATCATAGTCATCTCCATTTATTTCTCAGAAAGGGTAAGTAACTTATTCGAGGTTATATAACTAGCGCATGGCAGAGATGGCAACAAAGTTCTTGCCTGTAACCACCTCCCATAGTCAAGAGTGTATATGTGCAAAACCTTGAGGACAGTGTCTGGTGTGTAGTATGCACTATATAAGTGTTTGTTATTATTAATACTACCACTCATTATTACCATTTTTTGAGCTTGGTTTTCTCAACTGTAAAATGAGAAGAGTATTACTTCGGGGGCTATTAGGAGACTAAATGAGATAATATAGACTGCCTAACACTTAGGAGGCAGCAGTGATCAGTAGTAATCCCTATGTGTGAAAAACACTGTGCCAGACAGAGTAGGAAGTACAAAGATGATACCCACAACTTTTAGGGGGCCTCCAGTTTGGTGGGTCAAAGAAAATGAGTTACAATTAACCATTCTGCAAAGCATGATGGGAAAAGAACAGTAAAAGGGTTGCAGATGGGGGGTGCTCTGCCTGGGACATTCCACCCTTCCCCACTCCCCCACCCAGCTCTTCTGTAACAGCTCACTCTTCGTCATTTTTCAGGTCTCAAGTTAAATATCACCCCTCTGGGAACCACCCTAGGCCCTCCCAAACTCGGGATGGTGCTCCTGCTGACCTTTCACACAGGACTGACCTCTCACAGGCTCTAAGGACAGGACTGAGGCCATCCTGCTTACCATGATAGCCCCCGGACCCAACACAGGGTATAGTACACAGAAGGTGCTCAGTAAGTCTTTGTCAAATGAAAGAAACATGGGATTTTTAAGTAGATTAGTCTTACCTGACTTCCTTGACTTTAAAAAGGAAATTGAGGGCACACTGAGAAAATGAGACAAATGTGGGGGTCAAAATCACATCATGTGACTAAATCATAATCCCCAAATTTTCCAACAGACTAGAGCGGTGAACAGGGATTAGCAAAATGCGATGTAGCAGGAATACATATAAAGGCCTGTATTTGGCTTGGAAAACCCACTATCTACCCTAATACTGGATGGGGGAAGCCATGACTGAGACAGCACACATGCAAAAGACTTCAGACTTTCAGTTGACTCCATATTTACCAAGAGAATGTATCCAATCTTGGGATACATTAAGAAATATGTAGCACCCAGCCAGGCATGGTGGCTCACGCCTGTAGTCCCAGCACTTGGGGAGTCCGAGGCAGGTAGATCACTTGAGGTCAGGAGTTTGAGACCAGCCTGACCAACATGGTGAAACACCATCTCTACTAAAAATACAAAATTAGCCAGGCATGGTGGCACATGCCTGTAATGCCATCTACTTGGGAGGCTGAGGCAGGAGAATTGCTTGAACCCAGGAGGTAAAGGTTGCAGTGAGCTGAGATGGCACCATTGCACTCCAGCCTGGGCAACAAGAGTGAAACTCTGTCTCAAAAATAAAAATAAAAAAAAAAAGAAAGAAAGAAATATATAGCACCCAGAATAAAGGTGGTGCCAGACTTAGGTGATGCTAGACTTACTGTTTAGTTTACACCTCAAAAGGGATATTACAAATAGGAATTTCAAGCAAATTATTAATCCCTTTACACTTCATTGTCATCATCTTTAAAATGGGTGCCTGCCTTATAGGGTTGTGAACATTAAGTAATTTGATGATTTTGTTATTTTCATTGGCAAGGAGCAATTGAAAGGACTGAAATATTTAATCTAAAAATATAAAGAACTGGGTGGGAAAATAAGAGACATGAGTGACAGTCTCCTTCAAAGTTCTCTTATGTGAAAAAGAGATTAAGCTTCATCTTTATAATCCTAGATGGCAGAACAACTATGTAAGAATTTCAGCTTGACTTAAGGAAACACTTTCTGACATGCAAAGCTGTCCCAAAGTGGAACGAATGCCTTGGGAGTGGTTAGTCCCCATGCATCCAGGAGGCAGACACTCATTTGGTGGGACCAGACTAGATGAGGCCTCAGGACCTTTCCACTGCTGGGATTCATTAAGCACCTGGTGTAGGTCACTATCATTTATTGATGTCCGGCTCAGACTTGTTATTAATACATACATCACCTCATTTCATCCTTGAAACAACCCAATAAGAGAAATTCTTTTACAGAAAGTTAGAGAAATTCAATACCATGTTTAAGGCCGCATACTTCTGAAATTATCCAATCAAAGCTTTGGGCTCAAGTCTGGCTGACTCCAAAGGCCCTGGTCTTTCTAACGTGTCCTTGCCTGGGCTCCCACCCCCACTCCCTCAGACCTTTGTGTGAGTTATAAAATGGGAGAGAAGGGACAGGAGCGCATGCAGGGTTGCAAACTGGAAGTATGCAGGCTGGATTCAGCGGGCACACATGTTTTGATTGGCAGGCACAGCACTTTTGGCTGCCAATGCTTAATAGCTAGAAGAGTTCACATAAAAATTTCATTTCCTACTTATCTTTAAAAACTGGAAACACTAGCCACACTGGCCCATATTTCCACTTGGCAATAATGGACTGCAGCAAGCAGGGACGGCCCCCTTCAGACACGGGCTCACGTTCCCAGCTGCCACCACGCCTCCTGTCCCACCTCCAGTTCCTCCACTCGTGTGCCTGGCCCCCAGAGGGAAGTCAGTGTGCTACTCCCAGTGTGAACATTTCAAATGAATGCATAACAAATCGTGAGTTTAGGAACAGGAAAGTGCCTGTCCCACATTCCAGATGAGGAGGCTGAGCCCTAAAGAGTCCCGTGGTGGCACGGGTCATCAGTGCAGCACTTCGACACAGCCTGACTCCTTCCTCCCCTCAACTGCCCGCCCCCTACCCCGACCCCCCTGCACACAGCTGTGCTGATGGAATGCGTCAGGACTGTGCTCTCGGAAAATCCACAGTCCCCAGTGTCCCCACTGGAGAGGGGTCTGATCAGGCATCCTTTGCACCTGACAGGGAATTTCCTCCCCAGACTCCAGAAAACAGGCCTTGCTCTGGTGTGACTGTTGGTTCTTTTTTTTTTTTTTTTTTTTTTTTTTTTGAGACGAAGTCTCTCGCTCTGTCACCCAGGCTGGAGTAGAGTGGCGCGATCTCGGCTCACTGCAACCTCTGCCTCCCAGGTTCAAGCGATTCTCCCACCTCAGCCTCCCAAGTAGCTGGGACTACAGGCGCCTGCTGCCACACCCAGCTAATTTTTTGTATTTTAGTAGAGATTTCACCGCCTTGCCCAGGCTGGTCTCGAACTCCTGAGCTCAGGCAATCCTCCCACCTCGGCCTCCCAAAGTGCTAGGATTACAGGCATGAGCCAGCATGCCTGGCCGACTGTTGGTTCTGAGAGGGTCTTCACCATCTCCTAAAAAGTCCCCAGCACCTTACAGCTGAGAGCTAAGCAGAGGATCTGATGACTCAGGCTTGGTTTACATGGTGAGACTTCATCAGTCTATTCTTTCCATTTCTAGTCCTGTCAGAAGGTTCCATGTTACTCCTGTTTCTGGGCCCTCATTTCTCTCCCACTGAGTGTGAATATTTGAAGATGTAATTGTCATGCTTGAGTCATTCAGGAGTGTCGGGGCCAGATTTTGGTGTGGTAGAGGGAGACTAGCCTCGGATCAGGAAGCATGAATTCAGTTTTTGCTCGGCCATTAATCGTATTCCTGTGCTTGTGGGAAGGTCTCTCCTCTCTGGGCCTCAGTCTTCTCATCTGTAACATGATAGGCAATATTACAGCATCTTAAAAGTCCTTTGACAGTTTTATAATGTTATGATTCAGAGGCAGAGCTGGGAATAAATAATAGGACTTGGGACATGGCCAAAAATCTTAGCAGTAGAAGAAAGATTTATAGTAATCCATTAGAGTTCCTTGCTTTTGCTTTTTCTTTTCATTTCCCTCCCTCCCTCCCTCCTTCCCTCCCTCCCTCCTTCCTTCTTTTCTCCCTCTCTCCCTCCCTTCCTCCCTTCTTCCTTTCTCCCTTTCTCTTTTTCTTTTCTTTTCTTCTGAGATATCTCAACTGATCAAGATGAAGATCTCTGACTGAGGTCAGTCATGTGGTTAACAGAACGTAGAAACCGCCAGCCAGCTTAGTGTGAAAACCCAGAGAGCGCAGAAAGCTGAGACCTTAATCTTACAGTCCATCAAGCTTCAATTCAGCCAGCATTCCACTCTCACTGAGATCTTCAACTCACTTACTCAGATCTTAGCTGTAAATTTTTAAAATGAGGTCCCTACTTCCCTTCAAGGCAGGTATTAGTACTTTTTCCTCTAATCAACATGAACACTCGTGTGTGAGGTATGTGTGTGTGTCTGCTCAGCTAGACTCTGAGGACTTGAGTCCAGGGACTGTCCGTGTGCACAGTGCTGGATACATAATATGTCCTGATTTCACCTTTCTTTCTTGCTTCATCTTATATCTTCTCCGTAAACATCTGTTGACAGTGTGCCATGTGTCCGCCTCTGCTGGACATCAGATTGAGGGGATTGGTTATCCTGATCCCCTGCCGCTAGACACCCACATTCCAAAGAGCATTCCAGGGGGCTTAGGCGAAGCCAGAGGAAGGAGAAAAGGAACCGCCACTCCTGTTCTCTCCTTTCTAACTCTTCTCCTTTACTCTGCTCTTGCTATTCAATCTGCTGTTATAAGTGAGGCAGTGCAAAAAACAAAAAACAAACAAAAAAAACCAATGTCTTTCCTCTGTGGAAAGGCGGGTAGTAGGCAAAGAGCTCTTTTTTAGAAAGAGGCATTTCTTATTTTTTTTTTAACCACACAAATAATACATTTTTAAATGTTTCATTTCAGAATGGCATCTTGAGTCTGAAACACAATGACTTTTCTCTAAGTTTACCCTGCCCAAATAGAAATATTTGTGTAACATGTAAGTATCTGTCTGCACGGCAGAAACTAGCAACTGATTTTCTGATATTCCTAAGCCAGTCTCAGTGAGATTTTTCATTACCTTTGAATTTGTATATGAATCCACCAATAGTGGCGACAGTTGTTATATTTTTAGCTGATAAGTTATAGTTGAAGTTTTTATGATATTCATTTGGGTAACCAGGATAGCTCACTAGGAGATATTAAATTGCACGTTCCATGTGGACCATAATACCCACCCACACCAGGCAAGTATTCCCACATGTGTGAAGGCAGAGATGTTTCATTATGCTACCTGCCCACCAGGGGCTGCCAACAAGGAACTGAAGGACATTTTTTTTTTTCTTAGAGACAGGGTCTTGCTCTGTTGCCCAGGCTGGAGTGCAGTGACACTGTAGCCTTGAATTCCTGGGCTTCGATTGATCCTCCTATCTTAGCCTCCAGAGTAGCTGGGACTATAGGTGTGTACGACCATGCCCAGCTAATTTTTTAAATTTTTTTGTAGACATGGGGTCTCACTATGTTGCCCAGGCTGATCTCAAACTCCTAGCCTCAAGTAATCCTTCTGTCTTGGCCTCCCAAAGTGCTGGAATTATAAATGTGAGCCACCATGCCCAACCTTGAAAGACATATTTAAAATCATGATGATTCTATCACAGGGGAACATTTTATTTTTTATGAGTGGCCCAAACTGGATGTGGGAGGGGAGTGGGAGAGAAATGCTGCAAAGACTCATAAGGTGAGGAGTTTACCCTGGGAGATCTCTGGGAACCATTCCAGCTCAGCCAGCTCAGGAAACAGTGGATCATCATTTCTAAGAAAGAGACTAAACCTCTGTTTTAGTTCAAAATAAGTTTTATCGAGATATAATTTACATTCCACACCTATTTAAAGTGATGATTCAGTGGTTTGTAGCATATTGACAGATATATGCAACCATCATCACCACAGTCAATTTTAGAACATTTCATTGTCTCAAAATAAACTCCATAGGCTTTAGCTATCACCCCTTATCCCCCCATATCTCCCTAACCCGAAACAACCACTAATCTACTTTCTGTTCCCATAGATTTGTCTCTTATGGGTATTTTATATAAATAGAATACATAATTTGTATTCTTTTGTGACTAATTTCTTTCACTCAGCATAATATTTTTGAGATTCTTTCATGTTGTATCATGTATCAGCACTTGATTTCTTTCTATTTCTGAATAATATTCCATTGTATGGACATATCACATTTTAGCTATCCATTAATCAACTGATGGACATTTGAGTTGCTTCTACCTTTGGCCTATTATGAATAGTGCTACAGTAAACATTTGTGTACAAGCTTTTGTGTGGACATAAGTTTTCATTCTCTTGGGTAGATACCTAGGGGTGGAATTGCTGGGTCATATGGTAACTCTATGTTTAACCGTTTGAGGAACTGCCAGACTGCTTTCCAAAGTGGGTGTACTACTTCACATTCCCACCAGCAGTGGATGAGAGTCCTAGTTGCTCCACATCCTTGCCAACACTTGTAATGATGTCTTTTTTATTATAGCCATTTTAGTGAGTATGCAGCGAATCTCATAGTGGTTTTGATTGGTATTTCCATGATGGCTTATGATGTTAAGTATCTTATCATTTGCTTATTCACTGCTTGTTTATCTTCTTTGGGAAATGTCAATTCAGATCCTTTTCCCATTTTTAATTAGCTTCTCTTTATTATTGAGTTGTAAGAGTTCTTCAACTTTTTATTATTTCATAAAATTGTATATTATATTTTATATATTCTAGAGATATAATATATAGATACATAATATATCTAGATTTTTATGTATTCTAAACATATAAGTATATAGGTTATATATGTGGATTTAAAAAATCTATTTGAGACATATAAAAATATATTTTATACATTCTAGATTTAAGTCCCTTATGAGATATATAATTTGCAAATGTTTTCTCCCATTCTGCAGGTTATCTTTTCACTTTCTACACAGTATTCTTTGAAGCACGCAAGTTTTAAATTTTGATAAAGTTCAGCTTATTTTTTCTTGTGTTATTTGTGCTTTTGGTATCATATATAAGGATCCAATGCCATATTTGAGATCATGAAGATTTACCTCTGGTTTCTTCTAAGAATATTATATTAGGCCAGGTGTGGTGGCTCATGCCTGCAGTCCCAGCACTTTGGGAGACAGGGGCAGGAGGACTGCTTGAGCCCACGAGTTCGAGACCAGCCCTGGCAACATAGTGAAACCCTCATCTCTACAAAAAATTTTTTAAAAAAATTAGCTGGGTGTGGTGGCACATTCCTATAGTCTGAGCTACTCAGGAGGTTGAGGTGAGGGCATCACTTACGCCTGGGATATTGAGGTTGCAGTGAGCCATGGTCATGTCACTGCACTTCAACCTAGACAAACTGAGACCCTGTTGCAAATATATATACACAATATATTATATATTATATAACTATAAAATATATTTTTTTATAGTTAGCAATTTTTGGTTAATATTTGTATATGGTGGGATATAAGAGTCCAACTCCATTCTTTGGCATTTGGAGTTGTTCCAGCAATATTTGTTGAAAAGATTATTCTTTCCCCACTGAATGGTCTCCTTGAATATCTAGTGGCCATAGACACATGAGTTTATCTCTGGGCTCTCAATTCTATTCCATTATCCATTGTGCCAGCACCATACTATCTTGATCATTGTAGTTTTCATTTGAAATCAAGAAATGTGGAGTACAGTCTTCCAAGATTGTTTTTGCTTTTCAGATTGTTTTGTCTATTCTGGTCTCGTGCAATTTCATATGAATTGTAGAATCACCTTGTCAATTTCTCTGAAGTCATCCGGGATTCTTATAGTTATTGCATTTAATCTATAGATCAATTTGGGGGGCATTAACATCTTAACAAAATTAAGTCTTCTAATCTATGAACATAAGATGTTTCCCACTTAGTAGATCTTCTTTAATTTCTTTCCACAATGTCTTACAGTTTTCAAAGTATAAGTTGTACGCTTCTTTTGTTAAATATATTCCTAAACACTTTATTCTCTTTGATGCTGTTATAAATGGAATCGTTTTCTTAATTTCAGGTTCAGATTGTTCATTGCAAATATATAGGAATATAATTCATTTTTGTACATTGATCTTATATCCTGCAATCTTACTGAACTCATTAATTCTAATAGTTTGTAGTGGATTCCTTAGCATTTTGTAAGATCAAGTCATCTGAAAATAGAGACTATTTTCCAAAATAGCTGCACCATTTTGGTCTTCCCAATCTGGATTTATTTTTCTTGCCCAATTGCTCTGGCTAGTACCTCTGGTACACTGTTGAATAGAAGCAGTGAGGGTGGATAATGATGTCTTATTTCTGATCTTAGGGGGAAACTTCCAGTGTTTCACCATTAAGTATGATGTTACATGTAGGGTTTTTTCTAGATGCCATTTATCAGGTTGAGGAAACTCAGTGCAATTCCCACTTTCCTGAGTGTTTTCATCATGAAAGGAGCTTGGATTTTTGTCAAATCCTTCTTCTGCCATTTTAAGATAATCATGTGGGTTTTGATTTTTATTCTATTGACATGATATAGTAATTGCATTAGTTTTTGGATGTCACATCAATCTTGCATTCCTGAAAAAAATTCCACTTGGGCATTGTATATCATTCTTTTTATATGTTTCTGAATTCAGTTTGCTAGTATTTTATTGAGTTTTTTGCAGCTACATTCATAATAGATATTGGTTTGTAGTTTTCTGGTGATGTCTTTGGTTTTGATATCAGAGTAAAACTAGCCTCCTAGAATGAGTTGGAAAGTTTTCCCTTCTCTTCTATTTTTTGGAAAAGTGTTTGAAAAATTGGTATTAGTTCTTCATGTTTGGTAGAATTGACTTGCCATCTGGGCCCTGACTTTCCCTTGTGAGCAGTTTGTTTTTGTTGTTGTTGTTGTTGTTGTTACAATTCAGTCTCTTGTTATAAGTCTACTGGGGTTGTCTAATTCTTGTTGAGCTTGTTTCAGTAGTTTGTGTATTTCCAAGCATTTGTCCATTTCATCTGTGATCTAATTTAATGGCATGTCATTATAATATTCCTTCATAATGCTTTTTAATTTTTAATTTTAATAGTAATGTCCACTGTTTCATTTCTTTTTAGTCTCACTCTGTCAACCAGGCTGGAGTGTAGTGGCACAATCTTGGCTCCTGCAACCTCTGCCACCTGGGTTCAAGCGATTCTCCTGCCTTAGCCTCCTGAGTAGCTGGGATTTACAGGCACCTGCCACCATACCTGACTAATTTTTGTATTTTTAGTAGAGATGAGTTTTCGCTGTGTTGGCCAGGCTGGTCTTGAACCCTTGACCTCAGATAATCCACCTGCCTCAGCCTCCCAAAGTGCTGGGATTACAGGCATGAGCCACTGCACCTGGCCCTGTTTCATTTCTGAATCTAGTAATTTGAGTCTTGTCTCTTTTTTTCTTGGCTTGTCTGGCTTAAGGTTTATTAGTTGTGTTTATCTTTTCAAAGAACCAGCTTTTGGTTTAGAAATTTAGTGAAACTAATTCTGTTGTTTTGCATTCTTTAATTTTACTACAATCTTTATTATTTTCTCCCGTATGCTTCCTCTAGGTTTAGTTTTCTGTTCTTTACCCAATGTTCTAAGGTGCAAGTTTAGGTTACTGATTTGAGATGTTTCTTCTTTATCAATATAAGCATTTATAGCTATAAATTCCTCTCTAAACAATGTTTTACCTTCATCCCATAAGTTTTAGTATGTTTTGTCTTCATTTACATTCATGCCAAAGTATTTTCTAATTTCTTTTTTAATTTCTTCTTTGACCCATTGATTATTTAGGAACGTGTTAATTTCCAAATATTTGTGAATTTTTCAAATTTATTTCTGTTACTGATTTTTAATTGCATTCCACTGTATTCAGACAACATACTTTGTATTATTTCTATTCTTTTAAATTATTTGAGGTTTGTTTTATGGTCGAGCATAAGGTCTATCTTGGAGAATGTTTCATGTGCACTTGAGGAAAATATATACCCTGCTGTGATGGGTGAAATGTTCTATAGATGTCTGTTGGGTATAATTGGTTAGTAGTGTTGTTCTGGTGTTCCACTGACTTTTTAAAATCTTCTGTCCAGTTGTTCTATCCACTTTTTTTTTTTTTTGAAATGGAGTCTTGCTCTGTTGCCCAGGCCGGAGTGCAGTGGTGCGATCTCAGCTCACTGCAACATCTGCTGCCTGGGTTCAAGCGATTCTCCTGCCTTGGCCTCCCAAGTGGCTGGGACTTCAGGCGTGCATCACCACACTGACTAATTTGTGTATTTTTAGTAGAGATAGGGTTTCACCATGTTGACCAGGCTGGTCTTGAACTCCTGACCTCAAGTGATCCAGCTGCCTTGGCCTCCCAAAGTGTTAGGATTATAGGCATGAGCCACTGTGCCCAGTCCACTATCTACTATTGAAAGTGGGGTATTGAAATCTTCACCTATTATTGTTGAACTGTCTATTTCTCCCTTTGATTTTGTCAGGTTTTGCTTCCTGTGTTTTAGTGCGCTGTTATTAGGTACATATATGTTTTTAATTGTTGTATCTTCCTCAAGGATTCATCCTCTTAATATTATCAAACACCCCTCTCTATCTTCACTAACCATATCCTCACTAATAATTTCTTATTTAAAAGTCCATTTTGTCTCGTGTTAGTATAACCACTCCAACTTTCTTGTGGTTGCTCCAAAGCTCTGTTTTGAGTTGTCAGTGACTTTGATGGGCAGTGTAAGTCAGCAAAGAACCTGCCTCTTTTCTTTTCTTGTTCATATTTCAAATAAAATATATTACCAATCAGTACATTCTCCTTGAGTATTACTTATGGTCCACAATATGAAGATCTGTATGATGTGAAAACTCTTATGTCTAGATAGAACCCTTTTCATGGGATTGGTTAATTCATTTTTATCCTCTCCACTTCATCTTCAATAAATGAAAATCATACCCTCCTTTAAAATGACTAGGTGTCCTCATGACCAGGAGAAAAATGCAATTAAAAGAAAGGCAACCAGGAAAAACTTTGTAAAAACCATAAATATGTACATGTGCTAGAAAACAACGTGTTTACTCTTGAACTCCTCTTCAAGTCAGAAACCCTAAACAATGGACATTTTTACTTGCTCTGAACCCAGCAGAAGAACTCCCAGGTGATGCCAGTTGGAAATGGAATTGATTGACGATAACATGCAGGGTCCACTATGTCTGTATGCTTCAATGTGCCAGCATGATTACAGATTTCAAAAGGAAAAAACCCATTTAAAAAATAGACATCATTCCATTCTGAGCAAGGGTCCCAGTTTGATCTTTCTCCATGTCTGAGCCCACTTGTTGTCCTGAAGGATAGGTGACAGCCCAGATACTCCCAGTGGGTGAGAAAAGCTCATATTCTATGCCAGTTTCCTGTCACTGCTTTGAGCTCTAAGAGTTCAGAGAGGTGAGGGCAGTGTGACCTCCACCTAGCTGAGTGTTGGCATGAGTCCCTGGTGACAGTGTGTCTGAGCTGCCAGTACACCGACAGTCTTTGGAGCAGCTCTTCCTCACTCTTTCAACAACCAGCCAATTTGGTCTCAGGAAATCACTCTGCAGTGCTGGCTGGGATTGGAAGTCATTTTTAATTCTGTGACAAAGACAAATGTGTCCTATGGGAGTAGTAAGTGGTTTTACTGGTGATATTAATGGAACCGTGACCTCTTCTATATCTATGGTCTTACAAAACAAAATATGTTTGTATTATTATATGTCAGGCAAATTCATTCTTAGCCCTTCCTTGAAGTAAATTGCAGAGGAAATATACTATTAATAAGCCCAGAGAGTATTGTTCGTGTGTGTGTGTGTGTGTGTGTGTGTGTGTGTGTTTGTATCTACAGTCATATGCTCATTTGCAAACACGGTAGATTTATAATGCCACTATTGACTGTCACACAAATGATGTGTTTTGCATTGTGTTTGGAGGGACACAAATCACTGAAGTTCTGATATCTTTGGATAGAATTTCAGTGGACCCAGTGCTGAAATTGATATTGGCTTTTAAAGGCCAATAGCTGTAGTAAAATTTAAGTGTTTTGGGGATCCACAGTACCAAAGGGAAAGAAGAAATTCAAAGATATATTGAATTAACCTTTTCTCTTTTCAGTTGGGATTGGTATGTATTAGTCTAGAAATGACTACACTGATTTTATTATCTCCTGTAGGAACTTTTTGTGCCAGTGCCCTTTGTTGAAAACGGTCACTTAAGGAGACAGTAAATTAAATATGAAGGATTTACAGTTTAGTTAAATGAATTAAACCATTTCTTAGTGTTTGTGTTTACCTTGGGAGGCACAAAAGAGAAAAAAATATAGACTCACAAGAGGAAGGAAAGGAATGATCAAATCCCAATAGTCCATGGCTGAATATCTAGCTCCACAACTTTATTTAAAGGAGGAATTTAATGCTGATAAGAAATCCTTGTCTCTATCTGATTAACTTTCTCTCTGCATATGTTACTATACCCATTGAGATTTCCTAATAAACACATAAGTTTATTAACTGTGACAGTTAATGTCTCATTCTATTATACAGGACGAAACTCAGGTAAATCAAATGCAAAATTTATAGTTTTCCTTAAGCAAAAATGGATGGAGCTTTATCATTTGAGTTTTAACTTTAATAATTAAAAATATTACTATAAAATAACACATGATCATTCTAGGAAGACTGACAAATACAGAAGAAGGTAAATAAGAAAACAACAATAATCCATAAAGCCAACACCCCAAGATAGTCATTGTTAATTTTTTTCAGGTAGAGAAGGGATCTTGCTATGTTGCCTAGGCTGGTCTCAAACTCTTGGCCTCAAGTGATCCTCCCGCCTCAGCCTCCCAAAGTACTGAGACTGCAGGTGTGAGCCACTGCACCTGGCTGTTAAAATTTTAGTATATTTGTTTCCAATCCTTTTTTCTATGCCACTATGTCAATATATATTTATATTTTTGATAGTTAAGATGATGAGTATAATTTGTGATTTTCATATCTACCTACTGGTACCAGCAGCGAATCTGTATGGGTTTACAGCAACTTGATCCTTGCCTCCTTGGAGGAAAGAATTCAGCCAAGGGCATTAGTAGGTGTAAGGCAGATGGAGAGACCGAGGCAAATTTTAGAGCAGGAGTGACAGTTTATTAAACAGTTTTAGAGCAGGAATGAGAGGAAGCAAACTACACTTGGCAGAGGGCCAAGCAGGCAACTTGAGAGATTAAAGGGTTTGCGTTTACTCTCCCCTGATTTTTCCTTTGGGATGGGCTGTCCATGTGCACAGTGGCCTGCCAGCACTTGGGAGGAGCTGCGTGCGCAGTGTGTTTACTGACGTTGTGTTTGTGCTCACTTGAGGTGTTTTTCCCTTACCAGTTGAGCATTCGCAGAGGAAAGTCATATACCGGTCAAACTCTGCCATTTGGCCTCTGAGTGTGCATGCTTGAGCCTGCTCGCCCAGCTTCCGAGATCTTATCAGGAAGCTGCTGATCACCAGCTGTAGGTGTTTTCTATCTGTTGGGAGACTGTCTATCTCTGGTGCCAGTTGTGACTAATTATTATTTTAGAAAGACAGTTTAATAACCACCTGTCCGTCACCTGATGGTCACCTGACATTCTTGGGAGGAGGGGCACTCTCCTGCCCCACTCATGTCTGCCTGAATGCCAACTCTAACACTACCCCTCTTTGTTCATAAGTTCAAATGAGTCAAAATAATAATAAGAAAATTAACAGCTAACTATTTGCCAGGGAATCATTCTAAGTGCTCTACATATCTTAATTCATGTAATCTTCATTGTAGCCTTTTCACATAGATTTTACAGATGAGGCACAGAGGGCATAATGATTTCCCCAAGGTTTCACAGTTACACAGGACCACAGCCAGCATTAAACCCAGGCATTGAGGCGTATTCTGAACCACCATGATCTGATGCCTCCCTCCAAATCAAAGCCTGCCCCAAAGTCTGCTGTCATACCCCATGCCTTGGTGATCAGTCCTTTTTCAGAATTTCTCCAACACTATACAGTACCATGAGGCACTTACTTTCCCACTGAATGTGTGGAAATCAGCCTTCATCTCTAAAAAATAATTGTCACCTGCTGGCAGCCCTTTCTATGGGGGCCTTCAAGAGAAGGTAGCCAGAGGTTCAGCCTTCAGGGTGCTGCAGGGGAAGGGGCTGTAGATTGGAGGCAGAAGTAACTGGCCTGCAGGCCTGGCTATGCCCATCTAGACAACTCATTTCACCTGTTTGTGCCTCTTTTCTCATCTGTAAAATGACAGGGTTGGATACCCGTTCACTCATTCATTCAGCACACATGAGACAGACATGAATACAATCCATTCCTCTCCTCTAGGAACTTAGCATCCAAGGAGTACCCAGAGGAAAACACTGCCGGTTCTGTGGACTGTGTTGTAACAGAATCAATGGGAACACTGGGAAAGTCCCTAAGGTGGGCTAGGGTGGAGACAGGTGCAGGAAGGAAGGGGGCTAGCAAGGCTTCCCAGAGGCTGAGTGAGAATAATTAACATATAGGTGCCAAGGACCACACAAGATGGGCTGTGGTGAGAGGGTCTCTCTAGAGCTCACATCTGTGCCTCCATTCCACACTGCTGTGCACAAAACCATCCCATCTTCAGCAGGCTACTGCAATGGCCCACTGTTTTTTCTTTTTTGGCTTAAAACTACAGAAATGTGTTATCTCACAGTTCTGGAAACTCTAAGTCTGAAATCAAATCATCTGGGCCATGCCCCTTCTGAAACCTGCAGGAGAACCCTTCCTCGCCTCTTCCTACATGCGGGTGATTGCCCGCAATCCTTGGCATTCTTTGGCTTGCTGCTGCATCACACCCGTCTCTGCCTCCGTCTGCACATAGAGCAAGTCTGCACACCCTGTCTGCCTTCACGTCGCTGCCTTCTTATAAGGATGCTAATCATATTGGATTAGGGGCCCTCCCTTACTTAGCTTAAGTAATTACATTTGCAACAACCCTGTTTTGAAATGAGGTTACATTCAGAAGTACAGGGGGATTGGAACCTCAGCATATTGTTTTGGCGGGGACAGAGTTCTACCATAATGATCACTGTAGCCACCATCTAGTCTAGGCAACCATTGCCTGCTTACTGCTTTTGTTTCTCTCCTATTCATTCTCCATGCAGCATCCTGAATGAGTTTCATAACCCACAAACCTGAGACAGGACCAGCAAGCAGGTGGTGGCCTGGTTGGTTCTTTCAGCAAATGGAGAGAGTTCACACAGGACTTCTTTCCATTTAGTATATAAGGCTGGAGCAAATGGGGGATGATCAGAACACAATGACTCCTGAAGAGATCCTTGCCTGAGGATGTCAATAGATTCCCGAGGGCAAGGGCAGGGTAGACTGAGAATGTTTCTAAAAGGATCTCAGGCTCATTCTGGTTCCCCGAGGAGTTACAGGGAAGCTGAACAAGTATTTGAATCCTCCTTGCCTCTGAGACTGGCCAAATGCCACGCTTTTTAAGGAAGTATTGGTGCTTAAAATCTTTTCCAGACTTCTCTGCAGGCACTTCCACATACTTTGCTATTAGCAGGTAAGTAGTGCATACTAAAGAAATAAGCCTAATATACATATGAAATAAATGCATCATTCAACACCGCTTCTCCTGCCTGTCCCCCTCCCCCTAAGCAGCTCAGACCTTCTTGTTCATTATTATTAGCCTCCGAGGAAAAGTCTAGAAAACCTTTAAGTCATGCTTCTGTCATTCAAATGATAATCCTCTCCTAAACTTGCTAGACTTCTGCATCACCTTGAATTCTCCAAAGAAGAGTTGACTTCGCCACTGCATCTGTGCCCTTTGAGCGCTTACAAAGGCTCTGGAGGGCGCTTCCTGAGGCACTTAGCATAACTGTGGTGAGAAGTTTATGCAGAATTTTCTCCTTTCGCTCTTACTGCACTTTTAGGCCTTTTCCCACAGTGGTCCCCCCATATCACAATTGCATATCAGGGTATGGGGCAATCTGATCAGAGGCCAACAACAGATGCGAACTTAGGCTTTATTAGGGAAGCTTTCTTTTTCTGGGTAGAAACACAGAGGGCCAAACTTAGAGACAAAGATATGAATGTATGGATTACATTAAGGGAGAATGGTGTGACTGTGGCAGTGGCTGCCTTACCCCACTAGCTACGGTGTCTAGATGCTTGCGTGTCAATTGTTTTATATATATATATATATATATTTTTTTTTTTTTTTCATTTTCTTCTCATTCAGATACAGGTAGACCTTTCGTAGAGATGTACAGTGAAATCCCCGAAATTATACACATGACTGAAGGAAGGGAGCTCATCATTCCCTGCCGGGTCACATCACCTAACATCACTGTTACTTTAAAAAAGGTAAATTTGAACACTGCTTTTATCAGAATACTTTTACTGCAAACAAGCATAATGAAGTTTTACTCGTTTTATCTTTCCAGAATAATTTCCTTACAGACATCTGGGCTTCTCAGTGGACTTTCCTGTAACATCCTTTTAGTATAAGGAATCGTGCTAGAAGTTATGCCCATGGATGTGGTTAAATAGAACAAAATGATAGTGTCTTAAGCATGAATCGATGTGAATAATGAAAGAACTGAAATCGTGAAAAATGTTATGTATTGCCACAAACCCAATTGTGTGCAAATGTGAGAAAAATCAATTCTGCTGCTTACACAAATTAATAACTTTGCAGACAGTGGATTATCCAGGTTACTGCAGAGTAGACAATGTCAGCAGGGTGCCCAGTTCTCCAGGCATTGACATTCTGGCTTCATGCATAAGGAGACACCACCTTTGGTTTGAATTGGCCAGTTCCTTGGTGAAAAAGGCCTGTCTCCTGCTGAGCACCCAAACTTCATCTCTTAGGGGAAAAAAGAGAGGAAAGGCCATACATGAAACTTTTCTTCATATTATACTGTAAATTGTACATATGGAAAGGAAAAACATTTAGGGTAGAATCTAAGAAAAACAAAAACTAAACATATGACATTCTAGCTAATTAATCAGCAGTAAGAGTTAGGAGTATACCAGGACTCAGAACTGGATAAAAACTCCCCAGATGGAAAACTGTGCTAAGTTCTGAGAGCTTAGAACTTTAAGACAAACAGTCAAGGCTGCCCCAGAGCAGCAGCTCGCACAGTGCATCACAGAGCAGGCACTCAGGAAGTGTTTGGTGCTGGTAGTGGTGGCAGTTAGGCTGGAAAGGTTTAGAGAATGATTTTCAGTCTCATCCATCAACCCTGAGTCCTGAAATGTGGTGGAGGAGTCTCCTCGTCCTCTTCCTTGCATTCACTGTCGTGGGTTGTTACTCACGTAGGCCCTCAACATAGCCCATCGGAGACAGGTTTTGGCCTCCATTACATTTGTGTGCCATCGCCAGGAAATAGTCATTACGGCAGAGCTGGAAACGCCAGAGGAGTCAAACTCCTCAGTTGGTCAAGATAAAAACACTCTGGTTTCCAGAGTGTCAGGAACTTCCCAGGTCATACTGAGCATTTGAGCCAATATCTTGCCTTCTCATTCAGTGTTCCTGCCATCCTTCTTGAATGGTCTAGTTTGTATAGGAGGAAGACAAGGGTGGTTAAGAGCAGAGGCTAGTGCCACATTGCCTGCACTCTGAACACACTGCCACTCATCACTGGGCAAACTAATGAGTCATCAAACCTCTCTCCACCTCGCTTTCCCCATCTGAGGAAGAGGGTGATGACAGTGGTACCACCTCACATTGCTGTTAGAAAGGTTAAGTCAGGTGATATATGGAAAGCACTTAGATCAGTATCTCAGTACAAGATAAGCCCTATTCAGGGGTTAGCTTTAGCATTACTTAACAGTTTAATACCCAATACTGTACTTGATATATTACCAAGTCATGTTTTCAACAGCATGGCATTACTCCCCTTAGTCTGAGATAATTATTGCTGTATGATTAATACGGAAAACACCGTGTGAAGAGGGAAACGTTCTCTTTCATGCGCGCGCCAATGCAGGTGGGTTTTTTGGTCATCAGGAACATTCCAAAATTCCCATATAAAAATCTGGGGCTGGTGGGAGTCTCTTTACTGTTTTCTGCCTAAGATCTGCAGTGCACAATTTAAAAAGAGAGAAAGAGAAGTGTAAAATTTTAACAGGGATTTTGGTTTGGCACATGTGTACTGGAAATATTCTAACCTATGACGTATTTCTGCTGACATGAAGTTAATATCTTTCCCTTTCATTTCTCTTATTGTCCCTTTTCTTCTAATTTTCTGTCCCCTCCCTCTCCTTTTCACATGCCTGCTTTGGCGGAGCCGTGGTCAACTGCAGACAGGCCTTGCTGCCCAGGGCTTCCTTTCGAGGCTGAGATCCACCTGCCCATCTGCCTTCATTCTTACACATGCGGTGGTGGCCACAGCTGATGGGCTACAGTCTTTGACTGCTTTAGATCTTCTCAGCTAAATGTAAAGTTACTTTGTCAATGGAATGCTACTAACAGCCGTAATGGATAGATGAGAGTAAGATAAACACTTTAAAGGAAATTTTAGTGTATTTTTAAGTTGTACTGAGGAAGCCTGTCAGCAAACCTTTCTTTTAGATTCAGCACATACTTGTTTTCACTTATTTGTAAAGTAACACAGATGTCAGTCCCTGACTTAAATTTTTCTGGGTTTTCCTTTGTCTGCACTAAATTAGAAGAGAAGGTTTTTTTTGTTTTTGTTTTTGTTTTCCCACCGAATACATTCCTAAGTTTACAGGTAGCACCTTGATATAGTGAAACATGAAACGAATCCTTTAATTGCTTTCAGTTCTTCATAAACAGGATGTAATTAATTTCAAACCAAGGAACACCGGTAATACATTCCAATGTAGGCACAGTCCCTAGAAGAGAGGTACTAGTGGCTTCTGGACTAGAAATTTCTGCCATAGGATCACAAATCCAGATCAGCTCCTTCGGCGAGCAATAGAAATAAATGACAACTGGATAGAGAGAGGGACGTCGGGTGTACTTTTTAAAAGGCGATAGGAAAGGTTTCAAGCTTCTTTATGGCTGTTTGGTATTTCCTTTATAATCTGTTGGGGGAAGGTAATTTGATTTTTGTTTTTCCTTTTTCAACTGGGAATAAGGAATAGTGGTAGTTGGGAGTCGACCACCACTGAAATTGGACTGGCAACCTGGCATCAGGGGAATTTGGCTGGGCCACTTGATGGAGCAATGACCCTTTACAAATAAAGTTCAATCCCACGGCAGAGTGTTTATCTTGTAGTCTTTAAACGTTACGTTCTTGATGTCAGAAGAAGGCATAAGGAGAAAGTCAAATCATGGATTATTTTCTTCTGTCTGGACTCACCGTGCTTGGGAGTACTTCTAAGCATTTGAGAGCACTTCATTCATGGCAGTCTCTGGCCTCCAAGGCTGCCTTCACCATCAGCAGCTCCAGCTTCTGGGAGTTTCCCTTCCAGAGGCAGAGCTGACACCTTCCTTGTGACACAGCAGGATCCTCAGAATGACAATCCCAGTGAGTGCCAAGTTCATGTTATGAATCTTGGAGGACCTGGAATCATTTACAGTCTTTTGAAGACAGCCACTTCTTCAGTAAACCATGCAAAATGGGAGGAAAAGCTATGACTTGTTAAAAGCTCTGGACGATGAAAACAAATGAGAATAATCTGGCAGCCCCAGTAGAAAAAAATACAATTGGCTTCTCTCTCTTTTTTGAGATGGAGTCTCGTTCTATCGCCCAGGCTGGAGTGCAGTGGTGTGATCTCAGCTCACTGCAACCTCCGCCTCCCGGGTTCAAGCGATTCTCCTGCCTCAGCCTCCCGAGTGGCTGGGATTACAGGCACCTGCCACCATGCCCAGCTAATTTTTGTATTTCTAGTAGAGACAGGGTTTCACCACGTTGGCCAGGCTGGTCTCTGCTGACCTCAGGTGATCCACCCGCCTTGGCCTCCCAAAGTACTGGAATTACAGGTGTGAGCCACCACGCCCAGCCTGTTAATTGGTTTGTCTGCTGAGTGTCCGACCAGTTTTTTATGAAGATTCCTGGAGGCCAAAGAGTTATGGGCTCCCCCTGAAAGTCTGATATGACAACTAGGTCTATCCTGGGTAGGTGCCATTTGTTGCCAAGGCTGATAGTAAATTATCATGATTACTATAATTAATCATAATGCAAGTGTCTTTTGCTATATACAAAAAAACTCAAGAACCAATGATAACAAACTAGAGTTTTTAACCTAGTTTGTTATAAGCAAACTACAGAGTTTTACTATTTTCATTTTAGATGAAAAATCATGTTTTCACCAACTGCTGGTGAAACAGTATTGCCAACCAGTGCTAATAGGACCTTGTTAATGCATGCCTCTTCCTTTTCAGTTTCCACTTGACACTTTGATCCCTGATGGAAAACGTGTAATCTGGGACAGTAGAAAGGGCTTCATCATATCAAATGCAACGTACAAAGAAATAGGGCTTCTGACCTGTGAAGCAACAGTCAATGGACATTTGTATAAGACAAACTATCTCACACATCGACAAAGTAAGTGATGCTTCAGAGGCATGAACATAAGCCAAAGTGCTCTTTATTTTTATCTGTGTAATGAAATCTTAATTTAAAAAAATTTCTCTTTTATGCTTGCAGCCAATACAATCATAGATGTCCAAATAAGCACACCACGCCCAGTCAGATTACTTAGAGGCCATACTCTTATCCTCAATTGTACTGCTACCACTCCCTTGAACACGAGAGTTCAAATGACCTGGAGTTACCCTGATGAAGTGAGTGACCCATTTTTCTATTTCTTCTGCAGGACAGTATTTTTAGCAAGTGAAATCCCGCAGGGCTTTTGAGATGGGAAAAATCAGAAAATCCTGATTCCTGTGGCAGTGTTAGTCAATAAAGCAGCTTTGGGTTTGGTTCGAGTGCTTTCTTTGCCTGGCACTTCATGAGTGTGATATGCAGAGATACCGTCTTTTGATGTCTGGGAGTTTTGTTTTGAAGAGCATAGACTGGTATTTCTATTGCATGATTCTAGGTGGAAAGAAAGGGATTGTTTCATTCCTGGAAACTATTCTGTAGGATTTAGAGATGAGAGAGAAATGTATCACTAAATGCCAGGCAGGGACTGCCTTTTGTAACAACAACAACAACTTTCCAGGAGGCTGTCTCTGTCAGCGCATTCATTTAGGATACTGGCAGACAGTCAGGCACCTGATTGGAACATGTTTGGAAAAGATATTACAACCCAGTCATCCAATATTCCATTTGTTAAGTGTCAGGGGAGCAATTCTGTCCTTCAGAAAAATGAGAAGAATGAAGCCTGAGTTGGGCTCCCTTATTCAAATCGAACATCCTTGCAAACAATAATTGTTTTAGAAATGTATACATGGGGAAACTATGATAAACTGTTACGGAAATTTTGACAGTAGTTCTGGCCCCCATTTCTTGTGTATCAGCATGATTTATGCGGCATATCTCAAGTACAATCATTTGGTATGTCGTTCAGATTGCCCAATTACAAAGTCAATTTATGATTAAATTATGTATGAAAGATTAATGCATGAGCCCCAAGCTAGTGTTGTTTTTCATCGACATTTCTTGCCATGGAAATGGAATAACTTAGCAACAAAAACGTGTAACGAGTGCCCTGTAGGGGCACATTAAGGCCTTATCTGTCATCAGCTGTTTTCTAGGAGTGGTATTGTTTCATTTAAATAAAAATGCTATGGCTTGTAGCAATATTTTCTGGGTTTTAATAGAAATCAAATATTCTCAATAAGTGCCAAGAGGGAAGAAACTTCTATCCTGCTAGCATTGCTACTGTAAGTAAGAGTATTTATAATACATCTATTAAATGCTAATAATCTTCTAAGACAGCACTGTCCAACAGAACTTTCTGTGATGGAAATATCCTGTACTTGTGCCACTAGCCACATATGGCAGATGAAATGTGACTAGTGTGACTGAGGAAATGAATTTTTGATTTCATTTAATTTTAATAGCCACACGTGGCTGGTGGCTGCAGTACTGGGCGAAGCAACTCTAAAACACAGGATGAGTTATTTCCCAAGTCAGAAGCAATACCAGTGTTACTCAACTTGGCAAAGGGAGTAGTACCTGTATAAATAGAGCTGCAGAAACCTCCCTCAGTCTGTTATGTTAAGGGACTAGTTCTCTGACTTTTGATAGTGGCAATTGACTTTTCTCTCTGGTTATTGCTGAGAATGAAGAAAATGGCCTCAAAATGTGTCTGTCTGTTCCAACAGGGAAGTAAATGGACAGGTGGGTAGAAGTGTATTAAACGTGGCACAGAGGAGAACTAAGCTCCCGATCCAAAGATCAGTTCTGGACAGCTCCCAAAGACATTTTTCCATGCTCCTCCCCTCTGCCCCTATGACTATGGGGAAGGACTGAGAGGTGGAAATAACTTATTAGTTTTAAAATATAGCACTTAAAAAAAAAAAGGAGAAGGCAATGTGATCTTGTCTTTTCAAAACAGTGAGCAGGACTGTCATTGTGGCCAGGTCAGATTGTGGAGCCTAAGACTGATTCTTGTTCTTCTCTGAGACAAACCTGGGACAGCACCTTTCAAGTCTTGGTTAAACCTGCTGATGGCTTTGCATGTCCCCAGATCCGTTTACTATGATTTAGCCAACATGGGCAAGCATTGCTCAAATAGTGAAATAATGAAATTATAGGATTATTCCACCTTAGTAAGTAGAGACAAGACTCATTATCTTTTCCTTCATATCTAATAGAGACAAAAAAGGAAACTCAGACAGTGATTTGGTGAGAGAAGCACTGTCATTAAGCCAGACACTAAGGCTTATGATTGTCATGTTTGTGTGTGATATATATGCCTACAGAACAGGTTACTGTGTAGAGAGGTGTGTGTGCCAGAGGAAGGACACTAGATTTATGCTCAAAAGACCTGAGTTCCTGGCCAACTTGGGCCAGGGGGTCCCTTCCTTCAGTTTTTTCATCAGTAAAAGGGCAGTCAGCCTGCCAATCTCACTAGGTTGTTGAGACAAACAATTGAGATGGTATATGTGAAAATGCATTTGAAGAAAATTAAGTGCTAAATAAATCCTACTATGCTACATATTTGAAGTATCTCTAGACACAGATATAGTTTCCAAACATTGTGCTCTAGGTGGATGTGACATGATTCTTAGCATAAAACAGAAGCTGTTGTCGAAGTTATGATCTAAGAAATGTTAAAAGCCTATATAACTTTAAGCATGGACACTCACTCCTTCTACATTTGTTATACGTTTTCGTTCTAGAAAAATAAGAGAGCTTCTGTAAGGCGACGAATTGACCAAAGCAATTCCCATGCCAACATATTCTACAGTGTTCTTACTATTGACAAAGTGCAGAACAAAGACAAAGGACTTTATACTTGTCGTGTAAGGAGTGGACCATCATTCAAATCTGTTAACACCTCAGTGCATATATATGGTAAGCATAGTTCAGCGTTGCCAACTCATGCTATGCTTTCTAATCATTGTAGATGTCTGTGTTCTCTAAATAAGTCAGTTTTCTGTTGGCCAAGAGTTACATTATCATGAATGAATACGACTTGGCCATAGTTCCCTCCTCCCCCTGTCAAAAAGCAAACCACATTAAGTACTCTTTAAATTTAATACTTTTGAATTGAACAGAGAGTCCTTTCTTTAGATGTTTATTATAGCTAATAATTCAGTTAGAACCTAATATATTTATGAAATTTTTAGTGTCCTATATAAACAAAACAGAAAAAGATGATGAATTTTATCTTTACTACTTCAGAAAAATTTCTCAGGTACTACCATGAATTAGAGAAATAAAAATATGGTATGCCAAATCATTTAGAATTAAAGCTATTTTATCCCTGCTTTTACTCTCATGGAATCCTAATGTTGTTGCTTAATTTCAGTATGCAAATTCTATAAAGAAAATGCTTAAAAGCCTTATTTCCATAGCTGAAAAGGAAACAATGTGGAGGGCAGAAACTGTGGAACAATTCTATCAGTAGCTTTTTATTTCCTTTTGTCTTTCTCCAGTTGATTTTTGATATCAAATTAGTTGTTTTAGGGTGCCCAGAGCAACGTTTTCTCACAGCGGCCACGTAGATTTTTAGAAATATCTTCCCACTTCCTTGTTATTGTGATAGAGATATTTAAGGTGTTTTACTTTCTGTTGCTCTGCCACTGTTTTATGTTGCTAGGACGTGATACCATTTGATTTGAAAGGCGTGCACCAGTTACGGTGCTTTTAAAGTATCCTATTCATTGATCAATATTTAGGCTCATTGATAGGCTCTATCATAATTCAGCTCTGTTTATTTACTCATTGATTACACCCTCCCTTCATGAGGCCCTAAGGTTTTGCTTATGGAGATATATTCTTTTCTAATGTATTTATCACTTCTCCTTTCAAAGATAAAGCCTTCATCACTGTGAAACATCGAAAACAGCAGGTGCTCGAAACTGTAGCTGGCAAGCGGTCTTACCGGCTGTCTATGAAAGTGAAGGCATTTCCCTCGCCGGAAGTTGTATGGTAGGACCATACTTATTTCCATAACAGTGTAAGACGTGCTTTGTAAGTGGGAAGCTGCAAGAGCCTAATGACTCCAATTCCTGACAAAATACCAAGAGACGTTCCTCAGACAGCCCCAGAGAGCTCAGAACTCTGTAGATTCTTGGGTGGTGGTGAGAAGGGCTGGGGGAAAGGAAATAATGTAGCAAGGTAAGCAAGAGATGAGGTTTGTTCGAGTGCTCACTTCAGTCTAGTCAGTCTCTTACTATGGTTAACTTTCTGCATCTCTAAACCTTCCTATGATGTCAGCATTCTTTGAATGGGATGTGTTGAACAATGACTAGGAAGCATTTTGAATATGTAACATGCTCTATTAACCCTGAAGAAGTGGACTCTTGTAATGAGAATGATGAAAATAATTCTTTTATGTACAGCTGGGTTGAAAGTTCCAGTCTTGTTTTAAAATTAAACAAACATTAATAGAGACAAGACTTACTCATTTGAAGATGAGGACGAATGGGCCTACTTGAACTAATTAAGGTTTTTTTGGCTAGAAGGATATATATTCAAAACCTCCTTCAGCAGTTTTTTAAAACACTAGTACAACACCTGATGTAAAACAATGTAATCTGTTTATGATCTGCGATCATTTTACAAAATTACTGTTAAATGCCAATACCTTTGGCTCAAATCATTACCTTTTAAACAAAGGGTGTGGTGCAAAACTGATTAGCAAAACAATCCATACAACAGGGGTGTGGTGCCATTTTAGAATCCCCCTAACCAGAGCTGATTTGGCTTTCAATGTCGTATGAGGGTAGTGTGTTTGTTTGCAGTTCCCTTAAATACTTAATAGGGAATTAAAGAGAAAATTTTAACTTTGTGCTATGTCGTCATGCCATTGCAGTAGAAAAATGATCTTTTTTGCTTCAGAATATCAAAAACATTTAGTAGTAAATTTTTAGGTTTAATAGTAAATTGAATAGTAATTTAATGACTCCAGGAGGTACATTCACTCCGCCGGGGTCTGAGAGCACGCTCATCTGTTAGTGTTGATTTCTTCAGTAACTAAGTCACAAGGGCATTAAAAAAATTCAGTCCACCGTCAAAAATGCTGACTTGTTGATAGGAAATAATTTAAAGTAATACCAAGACAATATTTGTAATCACAAAGTGTAGCATCCTCATTTTAATTACTTTGGATCTGAGACACACTAGTAATGGGAATTTGTTTGTAGGACTTTATAATCATGCATGATAATGAACTAAGTTCCCAATATTAAACCTTTATACAGAACATAAGAAACTCCTAATGGATTAAAACTGCCTATTTAAAGAACTGTGCATTTTAATGAAATCATAGAATTTTAGAGTTATAAGGAATCTTTGAGAAACTCTAGAAAATTTGAGAAAATTGGAGCCCAAGCTGGTTAGTCATGTGTGCAGCAGCCTGCAGTGAGTAGCAGAGCCAGGTCAAGCATCCAGGCTCTGACTGTCAGTTCCGTGTGCAATAGAATGATACCAATGCATCGATTCAGTATTTAATATGTTTTTATATTAAAATTTTATATTAAAATTTTCTTAAGTTTATGCTTTCTGTTTGTTTTGCACCTTAACTGTTCTTCCTCAGAGGAGAAATCTTGATAATCTTGATTTCACTCTAGTTTATGAAAGGGACAACTGGTGTGACCATTTATAAAACTAATAAGAACTCCACCTGAGACCACAATAGGAAAGTCTATTTGTATTTTTATCTGGAGAAGTGATCTAGTTGATCTGACTTACAATGGCCCTTATACTGCTGATGGAGCCTCGTGGAAAACTCTGAAAAACATCTCGGATGGAATCAGAGCCCCTGCCTCTGGGTTAATCCTTAAGTCCCACTGGCCACCGGTATCCCTGTGGGCACACTAAGCTACTGTTTTTCTATCTTCACTCGCTTTATTTCTTCCTCCTTGCCAGTAAATATGAAGTGTTACCCAGTCTAAAAAGCATATCTGCCTTTACTGAAAAGTTAATGGCTACATTTTAAAAATCAACACTGATGATCAAAGATTTGAAACTGGTCAACTTGAGGCCGGGTGCAGTGGCTCACGCCTGTAATCCCAGCACTTTGGGAGGCTGAGGTGGGTGGATCACAAGGTCAAGAGTTCAAGACCAGCCTGGCCAACATGGTGAAACCCCATCTCTACGAAAAATACAAAAATTAGCTGGGCGTGGTGGCAGACGCCTGCAATCCTAGCTACTCAGGAGGCTGAGGCAGAGAATCGCTTGAACCCTGGAGGCAGAGGCTGCAGTGAGCCGCAATTGCGCCACTGCACTCCAGCCTGGGCGACAGAGTGAGACTCTGTCTCAAAAAAAAAAAAAAAAAAGAAGAAAGAAAGAAAGAACTGGTCAAATTGAGCTCAAAAACTTAAATGACAGTGTTACCAAAGTGATATTGCGAGGCCATGTGAAATGACTTACTGATTATGCTTTTAACCACAGGTTAAAAGATGGGTTACCTGCCACCGAGAAATCTGCTCGCTATTTGACTCGGGGCTATTCGTTAATTATCAAGGATGTAACTGAAGAGGATGCAGGGAATTATACAATCTTGCTGAGCATAAAACAGTCAAATGTGTTCAAAAACCTCACTGCCACTCTAATTGTCAATGGTAAGTTTGCTGCTCAGGCTTTCTTCTGGTTCTGGTAGGAAACAAATTAGTGAACACTTATGAATTCAAAAATCAGCATAACAACATCAAAGATAACAAAATTTCAAATAATCATTTGAAAAAACACTTAACATTAAGTTCCCATCTTCAACAATCTCGTGTTTGTTTGTTGTATTCCATAGGCAGCATGATCTTTTATCATTGTAATCACAGTGTACATACCATGGAATCAAATTATTAATATTCTCAAAACACTGCTACTATTTAAAAAAATCTGCATTTTCTTGACAAATAGGAGAGTTTACTTGTTTTTTGTTTCTTGTTTGTTTCCCTGACATCCAAACCAGTGAGAATGTGGTCCTTCATGTGTGGCCCAGGAGAAAGTCATTAGAACAGCTCTTGACTTCTGTCCCATTCTTCATCTCCTTTCCAGTGAAACCCCAGATTTATGAAAAGGCCGTGTCATCATTTCCAGACCCAGCTCTCTACCCACTGGGCAGCAGACAAATCCTGACTTGTACCGCATACGGTATCCCTCGACCTACAATCAAGTGGTGCTGGCGCCCCTGTAACCATAATCATTCTGAAGCAAGGTAGGGACAGTCAGTTTTTTGACTAACTTTCAAATACTTTTTGACACCTGGAATTAAGATTTTTTTAATGGACGCAGATGGGGTGTACTGTATATTTAAGGCAAGGCTCTCCCTGCCTTGGAAAAAGGTGGGCAACAGCTACTCTTCCTTCTTACTGAATATACCTTGCCATTGGCTAACAATTTCATAATTTTTCTCTCTGGTTTACAGTTTTAGAAGCACAAGCACAAAACTAAGGTCCTCCCATGAACTGTTATATGAGCTCAGGTTGGAACTCTGGTATCCTGTTTCTCAATTGAAGATCCCTAGACTTTGGCTATACCACTATGTCAGTTGCATTCGCGTTCCCATTGTTCATTTTTTATTCTTTGGATATGATCCAAGTTCTTCCCAACACCGATGATCACTATGTTTCCTACTTTTGGGCTTTGCTCTTCCATCTGTCTGAAATGCACTTCCACCCACTGCCTGCCTCCTAAGAGGGCCTTACTTATCAAACCCCATGGCTCAGCTCTTACATCACCTTCTCTGTGAACCCTCCTGACTGCCTCATTCAGAATCACGTCTTCCTCCTCAGTATGAACAGCACTTTGTTCACACCATTGTTACATCGCTCGATGCACACAGGTTTGTCTCTCTCTAAGCCAAGAGCTGACTGAGAGTACCCCTGTGTCTTTAGGCTGGGTGAAGGCTGGCACACAGTAGATGCTCAGTGTATATTTGCTAAGCAAATACATCCCCACCCTCTGCTAATTGTGCAACATTTCTTTGCATCCTGTTGATGACTGAGCCTTGTTTGCTTTTTCCTCTTTTTGTTTAGTCTACAGGAATGATACTAAGGATAGTTCATGGGAGCTAATTTGAAGAACAGGAATAGAATTGATAGGTGCAACAATAAGATATTATTGAAACTGCCCAAGAATTATCATTATGCCAAACTATTTTCCTTTTTACTTTTAACTTCACTTGCAGAGTGTTCAGGAGAATTGTTATTTTTAAAAAAAATTGATAGGAAAAGTAAACAAAGCATAATTCTAATGTAAACAGATAGAATGGCTATTTGATTTTCTAGATTATTCCCACAATTCCAACTCGTTTTGCTTAGGGTGTATTACTCTCAGAGTGGAAAGTTACTGGTGAGTTATGGAATTCCTGGAAAGTAGCTATTTCCACACATCTGATTTCTCATTTGACTGTCATTTTCTAATAATAGAAATACAAAGGACTTAAAAATCTTAAATATCTTCTTTACCACTGTGAATGTTTAACGCAAGAGACAGTGAGATCTACTGAAATTCTATACTATTTTGCAAATTTGGGGTATGCATCAATATTAATGGACCCATCCTCCTAGGGTCTTGACATATGTGCCAACCTAACATGCAAATAAATCAAAAAATAACTAAATAATTGAAGCTATTTGATTGGGATAAAAGTGTAGAGTTGAATTTTTCTGGAATAACAGAGCCTTTTCTAAATATATTTACATTTTGTTTTGGCAATATTAAATCTAAAATTTCTATTCTAGGATTAGAACTAGTAACTATGTTAGAAAATAACAATTATGAATGATAGAACATAATGTTATAAATTTGGGTTTAAGTGATGCTGATAAAATGTGATTTGGAGAATGAGGCCAGCTCGAATGGAACTTTGTAAACATTAGCTTTCTTTCCAATTTCTTTGTGGTATATGGGATCTTTCTTTTGTGTTATGCAGTAAGTTCGCCAAGGCCTAAAAAGATGTCTTCTTCCTTTCAGAGTGGTCTCAAGACTCAGAGCATTACCTTAAATGTTTGTTGGCCATTTGAATTATTCTCTGTTAAAGGCATTTTTTTTCACTACTTACAAGACTGATCAGAAATGAAAGTTTAAGGTTGCATATGCTTTATTTCTTTAATATGTTGCTGCTTGAAAGTATCTGCCAAAAATGTACACATCTTTGATGTACAAGAATGAGAACTTGATGTACATTAGTCAGCAGGTACTAATTGAGTAGCCTACCTGTGTCAGACCCAGATTTGGTGCTTGGTGGTTAAATCAGTACAGTTAACTAGAAATGTTTCAAAAATATACGTAGAAACTTTGTACACTAGAAAATAAACAGAACCACTCTTTCACCCTGTCAGAGAGATGAAGCTAAAATTTACAGATAAATGAAGCCCTCTTTAATTACCAAAAGTTCTCAAATATGTCTTTATGTAAATGTATTTGTATATACTTAGATTAACTCAGATTCAGTTGTAGACAGGAATTTTAGTAACACATGAGTAAGAAATGCTCTATTGCACTTAGTTCGAGTGATATGGTAACATATTTGCATACTGGTGTCTACATGATCATCAAAAGAGATTGAGTGACTAATATATGCACACTACTCTCAAATATGTAGAATAATTCCTGGCATTTAAATTTTAGGCTCTAGTGAAAGGGCGTATCTACATATACCCCCGGCTAAAGCATTTGTTCAGTTTGAGGGCAGAATATAGTTGTTTAAGGAACTCGAAACTATTAATTGGTTTAATATGGCCAGACAGTTAATGTATCTAATATAGAAAGAGGTTCAGACCTAACTCAAATTGTTTAGTTTCCTAGAGTCTAATAAATCTGTAAATATATTAAGCTATTTTATAACTACTGACAGTTCAACTAAAAATGTCACCCTTTAAAAAAAGTGGCAAAATGTTTTATGAAAGCGAGCTAAGTTTTAACTGAGTAATATTGTGGTTTTCGTTTTGCCTAGAATTTGTTCTTATAAAACATGAGGAATAAAAGAGAGGAAGGAAAGGATGATTACTTTTAAACTCAAACAGGAAATGAACCAAGAAGAAATAAAGCAGAATCTTTCCCCTTTTCAGTTTTTTTGCATTAAAAAAAGGAAAATGGGGCCAGGTGCAGTGGCTCATGCCTGTAATCCCAACACCTTGGGAGGCCAAGGCGGAAGGATCACCTGAGGTCAGAAGTTTGAGACCAGCCTGGGCAACATAGTGAAACCCCGTCTCTACTTAAAATACAAAAATTAGCCGGGCGTAGGGGCGGGCACCTATAATTCCAGCTACTTGGGAGGCTGAGGCAGGACAGTTGCTTGAACCTGGGAGGTGGAGGTTGCAGTGAGCTGAGATTGCACCACTTCTCTGCAGCCTGGGCAACAAGAGCAAAACTCCGTATCAGAAAAAAAAAAGAAAAAGAAAGAAAAGAAAAATGATAAGAAAACTACGATATTTCTTTTGAATATTAATAACACCAAAATAAGTCATCAACACTGAATGAGGTGGAATATTTTATTTTTCTCATCCTCAGCCAACTGATAGACTTCTAAATAGATATTCCTAAACCTGCTCCCATGAGTCTCAGCAAAAAGCCAGAGAGCATCATAAGGATGTTAGGCATATAGTGCCTTCCACATGTCTGTAGTTTACAGCCTCTGCTCATATAAAATAAAGATAATGATACACACTTCATAGAAGGACTATGAGGATCGAATGAGATAATGTATTTAGAAAGTTACAGAGTGCCACAGATTTTTCATTGCTACCATTGGGGTACATTTCTTTAAATAAGACCCAAGAACCTTTAATGAACTTGAAACGATATTTCTGCCTACTATAGAGCTAGTTTCACAACAGTTAGCAGTTTTACCAAACATTTCTGAGAAATGAATGTAAATTATGGAATGTAAAATACAGTTTTGTTGTGCTTTAAAAATAGTAATTTAGTAGGTCTAGGGTGGAGGGTGGCTGTGGAATTGAGGAAAATATGACTTTTCAGAAGAAGAAAAATTAAGGAACTACAGAAGAGTTAGGCAAAAGTAAAAGGAAGAGTAAATGGAAGGGTGTCATGAGGGAATGAAGTAATTCTCCCAGTTCATGTGGGCTGCCCCATTCATTGTTTTCCCGTCATGAGAGGAAGTGGTTCTGCCCTGTGGGTTGGCTGAGGCTGGGTGGGCTGAGTGGGCATGTAGGGGAGCTGATGCCTGCTGGACCAGTCCACTTTCGATCTCTAGAACTTCACGTTTCCCCTGCATTTTGAACAACTAAGTAGTACTACTAAACCCCCCGTGGACTGAGCTCCGCTTGATCTTACAGTCCTCTGTGAACTCTGCCACAGTACTGATGCAGCCTCACAGGAGTTACTATTTAGATAAGATTGTCCATGGCAAGGAGGTTGGTTGGTTTCTAAAGGAACAATAGTAATACAGGACTGGAGGGAAGGGGACTTTCTCTGGGGAATGGAAAGTGTGGATTTGAGGAACCAAGGAGAGGATGGCGCAAGGACAGTCTTGGCATAATCAGTTTGTACTGCAGATCACTATTTTCTCAGGAAGCATCTAAGATGTTGGAAGGCTACTTTGCTTTATGTGTGCTTGAATACCAAGGAGACCCTCGGGTAGCTGACTGCGTGGCCTGAGTGGGTCTTTGTGCTCATCTGTTCCCCACAAACAGGGCATGGTGGGGGGCTTCTGCTGATCTCCTTCCTGGTACTCTCATGAGCTCTGATCACCTCCTCCATGGGTGTCCAGAGTCCACCTGGTTGTTTCTGGATTGTCTTTTCTTCTTTCTAAAACTAAGATCTGTTTCTAAAATGTTGAATGTGTTTGGGTCTTTCCTCTAGGGAGGTTCAGTGCCTGCAGCCTTTGATTACTGCAGTTTTGTTTTGAGAGCACACATTCTTTAGATCTTAGATCTCTCTCCCCATTTATCACAAATCGTAGTTTCAAAGGAAGAAGTAACACGGATTGATTATAATAGATAGAGTTGTACCACATACTGTGTTATTCCCCTCTAATGGGGAAAAAAAAAAAAAACTTAGGTAACACTGGGTTCTTTGTGAACAATCTCATTTTCTTTATAAGCTATCTGTGATAACTACTCAAAATATGTAGAGAAACATTTCTATCTACATTGCATTAATATTGCTGACATCTTACAAAGCAACTTGGCATGTCACTGATATTCAGTCTAAATATACTGTCAACCATCTGCTCATCACACAAATATTTATTAGGCACCAACTGTGTGTAAAACACGAAGATAAATACCACTTGTCTTTAGCATTTATATTTGCATTATACAAGATTAAACATAGTTGGTGATTACTTACAGGATCTATATAGGTACCTGTAAAATATCTACTACATCCTCCCAAAGATAGAGAATTGGGAATCAAGGAAGCAAGTCCTATTCTTGGCACAGTCCCTGACTTCTGTGTGATCTTGGCCAGTTCTTTGATCTGTGTTTCTATTTCCCCTTCTGTAAATGGCAATGGCTGTGCTTCCCCTTTCCTATCATACACAGCTATGAATGAGTTAACTTAGAAAATCACTGTAAATTATATTTTCTTCCTTCAAAAAGGCTTGAAAGTATTTCCCAGTGGCTGCACACTGACGTTTCCCTTCTGTTCCTTATAAACTGTAAGGCAATTTGACCATTAACTCTGAGGATCGGTGACAAATTAATAGAAAATTTCAACTTATGAAAGTAGAATGACTGTCAGAAAAGTCTTAAATGGAGGTACAAACTCTGTGACACAGAACTGACTCCATGTTTATAATGTTAATGAGGGCCCAGTAAGGAAAAAAAAGATGGTGCTGCAGCTCCTCCACCACTGGGGCCAAGCCGTGTTTTCTGCAGTGCCAACCTGGACCACCTTGCCAGCCTCGGTCCGGCCCATACAAATGAAGGCATTCTCATTCTCTGCCCAGTTAGCTCTAAAGCTTTGCCTGCTTTATTTGGTCTTTTGCCAGTGGGTCTCTTCAGGGTGTGAAAAACGTTGGGTTCTCAACTCATGGAAGGTTGAGGGAGAACATTATTCTTTTGACTTTCTTAGATAAAAAGGTGGGTTTTCTAAGAAAAATCTATTAGACATACATGGACTCTCAAGGAACTACTTGCAAAACTCTAAAGTAGGTCAGGACTGGAGTCTAAACTAATCACATGCTTTAGAAGTTAACTAGAAAATAATGTTTACCGCCATTCTCAGTGACAGTGTGACGTCCCATGTCTGAAACACTCTTCATGTGCCCTAGCCGTAGAGTACTGTTGGGGGTGGGGTGGATGGTGTCAAGAGAAAGCTGACCACTCTAAGAGTAAGGGTGGTTTACTGCCTCCCGTCCGGGGATGGGGGGGTGGGGTGGCCTACAATATCAGAAAAGCAGAGGCATCTAGGAACTCTGAGAAGGGCTTCTGAGAAGGGCTTGCCTAATTGCATTTCTCTATTGTTTACGTCAGCAAATTGGCAAAGAAAGGAGGGCCTGAGTCATTAGGGATGTGTTAGGGATAGATCATTTGGGGGAAACATAGTTTGGCGCATCAGTGGGGTATGTAAAATTAACAGGACAGAAACAAGACAATTGTTAATGGTAGTTAATTAGAAATGTACTCAAAGACCCAAATTTAATTGACTGCCAACATGAATGTCTATTATTTTTATGCTGTAACAGTTTTATGTCCCATATTTTATTTTACATCTACACAATGAAAGTTTTAACAATATAAAGATTGAAAAAGTCAGCATTTCCTGGGGGCAAAATGGAGGTCAGATGTCTGAGGGAAGCTGTAATTTAAGACCTCTTCTTGTAGAAATACGGTCACATACCTCATGTTTAAATATTGATCACATTCTTCCTAAGTACACATACAATTTGTATCCATCCGTGTGTCTCAACATACATTCTATACAGTGCGTGCCTGGGTATGCAGCCTCAATTCAGCCACGCTACAGAGAATTTTAATTTACCACAAACAAAACCTTGAATCAAAATGAGTACTTTAAAGAAGACCACTTGACCAAAGACCACTTAAGCAGGACTTTGAGCTTGAACAAACAGCCAAATAAAACTGGCCATCTTATACAGGAGGCTTTCATCACAAGCCAAAAGTGAATGTTCACTTACTAATGAGAAACTTCTTGCATTCTGTTATATAATTACTGGACGAGGAAGTGCATGCTGCTCAATGTGAATGTTCGAACAACAGCCCTGATTAATATTTCAAACAAAGTCCTGAGAACAGAGCATGAGTTCATTTGCCAAAGGCCCCTTTGCCACTTTTCTATGCTTTGTGAGATTTTCCTCCTTTTCCCAGTCTTCTTAGTAATACGGTGAAACTGACGAATAATTGTTTCTAATGAGTTAACTGTCTCCTGTAATTGCTATCAAACATTTCATTATGTGTTTTAAATTAAACCAAAAGGCTGAGTCACAGGAAATCTATGTGGGATGGTTTTTTTGTTTTTTTGTTTCTGAAATGGAGTCTTGCTCTGTCGCCCAGGCTGGAGTGCAGTGGTGCGATCTCGGCTCACTGCAACCTCCACCTCCTGGGTTCAAGTGATTCTCCTGCCTCAGCCTCTCAAGTAGCTGGGATTACAGGCGTGTGCCACGACACCCGGCTAATTTTTTGTATTTTTTAGTAGAGACGGGGTTTCACTGTGTTAGCAAGAATGGTCTCCATCCCCTGACCTCGTGATCCGCCTGCCTCGGCCTCCCAAAGTGCTGGGATTACAGGCGTGAGCCACCGCGCGCGGCCGCTGGATGGTTTTTATAGTGATCTTTTCAGCAAGATTCAATGTAGCTTCTCAGGTTACCAGAAGATAGTGACACACAATTTGGGAAGATTCCTTAAGAAGATTGGCAGAATCTTTCAGATTTTCTTCGGCCAAATTCACAGATTGAATGAGCATTTTTATTATTGAATCTAGAAACTAATGTCCTGACACAAGATCTTTAGGTGATGGATAAGTAGAACAAATCACTTACTAAACATGCGCGTCTGCCTGGGGATCTACATTTTAGTGTATCTTCACTGACTTGGTAGATTTTTTTCTAAAATATGGTATCTAGGTGACTTTAATGTAAAATCAGTGCCCTTTTAGGTGACAAAGCAGAGCCTGTTGGATTGAGAAGATGGAAAGGGCGTGATAGATTTAGACTCTGGCCCTGACAGTGCCTTATAATGAACTTCTAATCACTAGCCCTTGTTTCCTCATACTTTCTCTAGAAGCCTCCTAGGACGTTTTGCCACCTTGAATACAATGGTCTACTTCATTATAATAGCTGTGATAGACTTAATCAATAAGTCATTTTTGGTGCCAAAAGCCATGTTCACCCCTTTACACACATTATCTCTAGTCTGTACAACAGTTCCACGGAATGGTGATTACTTCCCCTCTTTTCCCATAAGTAAAACTGAGGCTCAGGGAGTCATTTCTCAGGTGTTTTCAGATTAGGGTATGAAGAGGGAGGGCTGGGCACAGTGGCTCAGGACTATAATCCCAGCGCTTGGGAGGCTGAGGTGAGAGGATCAGTTGAGCCCAGGAGTTGCAGACCAGTCTGGGCAACATACAGAGGCCCCATCTCTACAAAAAAAATAAAAATAAAAAAATTAGCTGGGCATGGTGACACACGTCTATGTTTCCAGCTACTCAGGAGGCTGAGACGGGAGGAAGGCTTGAGCCTGGGAGGTCGAGGCTGCAGTGTCATCACTGGACTGCAGCCTGGGAGACAGAGTGAGACCTTGTCTCAAATAAATACATAAATAAAAGACAAGGGGCTAGATACATTGGCCTTCCAGAAGGTTACTTTTCCCTGGTGTCCCATAGGAGTCCTCAGAGGAGATCTCTGTGGATTCCCAGAGGAAAGAGCTGAAGTCAGTAGGGAATAGGTTTGGGAGGGCGCCTGCCTAACCTGAGGGGTTTGCTCTTGTCTGTAGTGAGTTAGAGCTGGCCCGTCTGTTGAGTTAGAGTAGAGCGGAGAATGGGAGAGGAAAGGAGAAAAACGCAAGCAGCAAATCGGTGAACTGGGCTCAAATTTCATGATATCTTCGGGCTCCAGTGGTGACCTACAGCTGGTTTGGGCCCCACATCTGCAGGTGGGAGTAGGAACTGGAGGATAAACTCCACTGGGATGAGCAGTGCCTCCAGCCTCAGGAGGGAGGCAAGTCTAACTCACAGTTAATGTGCCTGCTTATTGTGGCACTTCCCCCTGTTTGTATTGTCCTTTTCTGTGACTTTCGCACCATCCAGTGGTATTTGATCTCTTGCAGGGCAGGGAAGCCCCATTCTCTCATTTATTGTTCGGAATTAATGTTCTGGATTAGGATTCAGCAAGCGCTCAGCCCTCAGTGGGCCTCACAAAGCTCATGGCTATTTAGGCAGGAGAGCAATTAAAGGCAATGAAAAAGAGGGGTCAAAAGAAAATGAAGGAGAAAACATGAGGGTTTATAGTTGATGAGGGAATGAAATGGGGACATGGAGGCTGCTAATTTCAGCCTCGGCATGCCTTGACCTAGTCACTGCAAATGATTAATTCACTCAGAATTGAAGAATTTGAGCCAGGCACAGTGGCGTGCTCTTGTAATCCCAGCTATGCGGGAGGACTGCTTGAACCCAAGAGTCCTGGGCAACATAGCAAGACCCCCATCTCAAAAGAAAAAAAAGAAATTAAGGAATGTTAAAGATTTAATTTTTAAAAAGAGATTGTTTTATAGGTGAGAAATTGTGGCTCAAAGATAAATAGTTATCTCATTTCACAGCTAGTTAATGGCAAGCTTGGGACTAGATGCATTTCTCTGATTCCTGTTTACTATTATTTCCACCATAACACTGTATTGAGTCTCCATGGGAGGTGCTTATAATCTGGCCAAACGAGTCAACCATGAGTGGTAGATGGTGAGTGCTGCAGTTTAGAGGCAGCACCAAGGAGGAGGTGGGATCTGGGCCCTAAAGAGGATGGGTAGGTCTTGGAAAGTTAAATGGAAGGGGAGAGGGACAAAGTTGTGATGCAGTGACATAGGCATACAAACAGGTTGGAAAGTTGAAAAGAACTTGCCAGAGATTAATGTGATTGGTTCATCAGATTTGGGTTGAGAAAAAATAAAAACCAAAATTGGAAAAGTAATTTTGGACCTGATGTGAAACTTTTTCAATGGAGGCTGAATGGTTGAGCCAGGCAGTCACTACCTGGCTAGTGCCTGGATGTTCTGCTATCTATTGGCCAGAAACCTACTTTGTCCCTCCTTCCAGGCTGATGGGCTTCCACAGACTCATTATTGGTGGTCTTCTACCTGTGGCACTCCATCAACCTGCGGTATGCGCACTGTATCTCAGAAACTCTACCCTCCATGCCTGAAAATCAAAGGCTTGGGTTTTCACTCACCCTTTTAAAAAACATTACATGGGTGCATATTATTCAATTTCTAAGGTCTTTAATGTTCCATTTGCCTTGTCGTCATCATTGAAAATTACTTAAGATGATCACTGATTGCTACCTTATTGACAAATCAGCCCTTGTGAGTGTGAAAAAAGTCCTTGAACAAGTAGCGTGAGGAAAACAAAAATTGGTATTTAAAGACCATCTAGATATAATAGAAGATGGTGGCTGACAGAGGCTGTATAGCCTGGGGTTTCTACTTTTATTTTCTTTATAGCTAAGTTATTAAGCATTTACCTATGGGATGTTAAGTGCTGGATGTGTGTTTTATATGCATCATCTCATTGAATTATCACAGAACTTCTCTAAGACAAATACTACAATTATTACCATTTTCCAGATCAGGTAGAGAGTTTGAGTATCTTATTAGGACACTAGTCCTGGTTAACATGTCAAAGAGCCTGTAAGTGAGCAGCCTTCCAGCATGACATCAACCAGGCAGTTGAAAGCATATCATTTGTCACTACCAGGATTGGTTGTGTCACAACTACTTAGACATTAAAATGAGTCATTTTTAGTCAAAAGCTCATGATCCTGAAAACGGGTATGGTGACATCAAAAGCTCACAATCCTGAAAACCGGTATGGTGACATCAAGAGATGCAACATAGTTTAGAGTTTAAGGACGTGGGCTCTGTTGCCTGAATCCTGGCTCTGCCACCTACTGGCATCCACTGGCTGTATGATTCTGGGCAAAATAAATCACCTCTCTGAGTCTGGGTTTCCTCATCTACAAATGGAGTTAACAGTACTGACATCATAAGGTTGTTTGAGGAGTTAAATGTGATCATAGATGTGAGGTACTTAGCACAGTGGCTGGCACATTGCAAGTGCTAAGTTTGTTTGCTGAAAAGTACCTGGTACTTCTAGTACTTTTAGGCAGCCCTAGGGCTGCCCACTGCAAAGCCACTTCCCTCTGAAGTGGCATCATATACACGCTAATGTTCTGACAAGATGATCCATGCTATTAGGTTAATGTTCTCCCAGGAAATATATTTACATCTTGGGACAGGTCCTCTGACTGTTTATTCCAAAGAAATCAGAGTGGGACCAGAAATGGTGGCTGTTTCAGATTATTTGGGAAATCAAAGGAGTTACAGTATCCAAGGAGCTACTCTCGTTGGTGAATTCTCCCTCAGCTATTCAAATGGTCAATCACTCAAGTCTTGTTCAGCCTATAGTAGTATATGGGCTCTTGTCATTTTACTTGCCTGTGCTCAATTGTATTCTGATATTTTTCCATGAATTTGACTTGTCTCTTCAATAAACATATATGTTTCTAAATAACAGAAGGAATTAAATCATCTGCTTCTTGCAGGGGGTGTGATTTTACATCTTACACGAAATAAGAGTGAGCAAATTCTGTTTCAGTTGAATAAGATGGTGCTATTATTATTATTATTTTTGAGACAGAGTTTCGCTCTTGTTGCCCAGGCTGCAGTGCAATGGCGCAATCTTGGCTCACTGCAACCTCCGCCTCCCGGGTTCAAGCAATTCTCCTGCCTCAGCCTCCCAGGTAGCCGGGATTACAGGCATGCGCCACCACACCCGGTTAATTTTTTTTTTTTTTTTCCAGTAGAAACAGGGTTTCTCCACGTTGGTCAGGCTGGTCTCAAACTCCCGACCTCAGGTGGTCCACCCGCTTTGGCCTCCCAAAGTGCTGGGATTACAGGTGTGAGCCACCATGCCTGGCAAAAATGGTGGTATTATTGACAAGCCAATATTTTTGCCTATCTTTGAAGATAGGCAAGAAGAGGAGGCCATTGCCAGTCAGTTTCCTATTTGCCATTAGACTTGATGACACTGCTTTGCATGTCAGCATCCTTGCCTGAGTTGAAACTGTCCATGACTATCAGTTTGTCAGGTGCTGACACTGCTGTGCTGAGGTTAGTCAGGGCCCTGGCAGATCCCATGTATCCATTAATATTCATCATTGCGAATGGAGAGGTGCTGATGGTGGTGACATCGTGCTTAGGTCAGGTGTGTGTGTGAGGTCATTTGACAGTCACTAGAGCCCCTTTTTCGGCACACTTGAGATAAGTGTAGATGGCAGGGTTGACATCTGATCTGAGGTAGGGTTGACATCTGATGTGAGGTTGGGTCCACATCTCATCTGGCCATTCTTTGGCAGGACCCACTCTTCTCATCAGGGAGTTAACTGAGCAAAAGACAAGTGTTGCTCACCCACTACTTCCCAGGTGATTGGGCCAGGCACCAAAGCTATAATGATGAATAAAACATAGTCCCGGTGTGTACGTAAGTAGCTCTCGATGAAATCAGATAATAAACTGACAACTAACATTAATGATTTGTTTCCTGTGTGCCAGGCACTGTGCTAAGCGTGTTACACATTTAGTATCACCCTAATATTTGCTGATGTCAAACCAATCTTCTTTCAATTCTTTATTTAAATTATTTCCCTTATGTGTGCGTTTTTAGTGCCTATAATAAAACTAGTAAAACATGGTAGCTTGGGGTTGCTTGTTTGAGTCGGTTATGCTAAGAACACATCCATTCCCAAAGAATTTGAGGTAGTTCACAAAAAGGACAATACATAACTAAGCAGCCTTGGTGAAGTGAAAAAATGGGTAAGACCAGTATGGAGGTACGGCCCACAGGCTTTACTTTCCAGTTGTCAAGAGCAAGAAAGAGAAGTGAAACAAACATTTGCAAGATTAACGGGCTCATAAGATACCTTTCAGAGAACTGAGATCCAAGAGAAGTGATTTCTTCTCTCATGTGCTGTGGGACACTAATAGTAGGCAAACTCCCTGACCACACTTCTTCCACAGTGAGTGTCAGGTCTGGTAACTAACATCCCTCAATGTTGGCCAATGCCATAGCGCCAAAGCAGAATTTATTAAAAGTGATTTTGTGGGCTGGTGTGATCTAAGGACAAAATTTTAGAATGATACAAGAAATCAACAAGACTGCTAAGTTCTCCGAGCAATCTTCTGTGACTACAATTCTTGTAGTCAGGTTTTTGACATCCAGAGTTACATAACTGGAATGTTATAAAACCATGATTTCAACTCAGGTCTGACTAGCTCTAAAATCTATGTTCCTTATGCTAACCTGTGATTCCCTACCTCCACTCCCAAAAGCTTTCTGGATGTTTCAGTATTGACCACTAAATAAGAAGTAAGTTGTTCGCTTCCTTTTCGTGAGAACAAAATATAATGATAGCTTAAAATATTCTCCACTGAGTAACTGCAGCTACTATTTTAAGCCTCCTTCTTGAATGTGTTAAAGGATATTTTTTGTAGGCGCTCCTAATTTTTTCTTAAAGATTTCTTATTTCTCAAATCACACTTCCTCACCGACTATTCTTTCAGTAAGAAGAAAAGTGAATGAACGAAACAGGTGTCCTCTGTGAGGCCCCTATCTGGGTGTAGCCAAGTAAGCACCCACTCTTTTAGCCTCTCAGTTACCCACGTGCAGGCCCGTGAGGATCCCCTGGCCCTGGACTGTGTGAAGGAGAGCGGGGAGCTGGGAGGGAGAGAGTGTCTGGCTTGGGAGGGGGCGGGGAGATTGCTGGCACTCACTCTAGAAGCCAGCAGAAGGAGCAAGGAGGAAGGAAAAGCAGAGGCTGGGAAGAAGGGCCATGTTCTGAGTGTGAATGGACCACAGGGCCCTCGAGAGCAGGAAGCAGCGTGAGCCAAGACGCTCACGGAAAAGCTCTTATCTAAACAGAGGTGGCCCAGGACGCTGGATCCCCTCCACCATTGTCCAGGGAGCCGATCCGAAGTCCACAACCCCCGAAACTCTTCTCCACTCCCCCTTCTCCATTGAGGCAAGAAGTAATTTTCAGTATGGGCTCCAAGGCGTCACAAGGTCTCTCACTGCACAAGAAAGTCACTCCTCCAGGATCCCCTCAGCCTGACCCTGTGACCACCCTGAAGGCCCAGGCCCTTTTCCTGGAGCAAGAGGAGCAGGAACCATTCTGTCTAAACACTCCTTCCAATGCTACGCCTTTTTCTGCCAGCATCCGCTCTCCTATATTGTTTCATCTGTTGTAAGAGAACGTGGCCGGCTGCAGTGGCTCTCGCCTGTAATCCCAGCACTTTGGGAGGCCGAGGTGGGTGGATCACTTGAGGTCAGGAGTTCGAGACCAGCCTCAAGACGGCAAAACCCTATCTCTATTAAAAATACCAAAATTACCCAGACGTGGTGGCACACGCCTGTAATCCCAGCTACTCTGGAGGCTGAGGCAGAAGAATCTCTTGAACCTGGGAGGCGGAGGTTGTAGTGAGCCAGGATGGTACCACTGCACTCCAGCCTGGGGGACACACTGAGACATTGTCTCAAAAAAGAAAGAAAGAGAGAGAGGGAGAGAGGGGGAGAGAGAGAGAGAGAGAAAGAGAGAGAGGAGGGGAAAAGATAGTGTTTGCAGATTCTGTTAATCTGATGGCTCAGACACACAATCACTAATGTTTTGACACACACCCACAGTAGCAGAAGAATGTTTACATCAGGCCCTGCTACAGGATGGCCGCCATAATGGAGACCAGCCCTGGTCGTGCCCTCTGGCAGGGTTCCAGATGAGCTTTTTTTTTTCCTTCCTATTTTTTTTAAAGACATTTTACAGCTTCAATTTGCTTTTCATTACTCCTCTATCCTTTTGTTTCCTAGCTTGAAATGATTCAATATTCTTTACAAACAGATTCTAATCACAGTTAGCACGTGCAGTAAAATCTCATTAAACAGATAAGCAGAGTTCACACAAGTCTTCAGATTTCATCATCCAAAAAAAAAAAAAAGGAGAGGGAGATTACTGTCTTGAGACTTCGTAGAACTTTCTAGACCCTTTTTGTTGCCAAATTAAATGTGCTTTCATTATACATTTATATAAACATTCATTCCCAGACAATGGTTCCGTCTCAAATAGGCAACCACTGGGTGTTGGGTACTCAAATCACCACTCACCCACACCCCTGTCCCCGGGGCACTCATTCTAGTATTGGAGTTTATAATAAAACAGGCCAGCTTCATCCCAGAACATGCTCCTTGATCATGCAGACAAAAATAAGTTACCAAGGAGAGAAAAAAATTGTGATAAATATTGGATGGTTTTATTTTGTTGTAAGATTTTTTATTTTTTATTTTTTATTTTTTTTGAGACGGAGTTTCGCTCTTGTTGACCAGGCTAGAATGCAATGGTGCGATCTCGGCTCACCACAAACTCCGCCTCCCAGGTTCAAGCTATTCTCCTGCCTCTGCCTCCCCAGTAGCTGGATTACAGGCCACCATACCTGGCTAATTTTTGTATTTTTAGTAGAGACAGGGTTTCTCCATGTTGGTCAGGTTTGTCCCGAACTCCCAATCTCAGGTGATCCACCCACCTCAGCCTCCCAAAATGCTTTACAGGTGTGAGTCACCACGCCTGGCCAGATTTTTTTTTAATGATAAAATGTATCAGCCAGTAGAAGGCAAAGAGTTCCTATAATTTCACCATCAAAGCATGTTTATGACCAAAACAAACTAGAATTTATGCCAAAAATGTAACTATAAAGTAGTCTTCTGCCCCTTTCCCCTGTCCTTGTCCACCAATAGACAGGTACATCATCTTTCTCCCTCTTAAAAGCAAACATTTAATTTTGCTAGTGTCTGACTTTGTGCTGGTTTGAATTTAGAGGCCCCCCCCGAGTTTTCCTCTGTAACAGGTGACTCTGAGCCAGACTTCCCCCATGGTGGGAAAGGTTTGGGGAGGTTTCTTGGGATCAGAAGTCACCCTACATGATGGACAGAGCTCTGGGATGGTGAAAAGAGGAGAGTCTGGGTTCTGATCCTAATTCTGCTCCTTTCCCTGTGAACTTGAGCAAAGCATTTGATTTTTCAGAGTCTCAGTTTCCTTATGGATAAAAGGATTTACGAAATAAGGATCATAATACCTGCTTCATAGGGTGACTGTGAGAACTAATTAAGGCAAAATGTGTATTGCTTCTAGCCCAGGCTTTAGTAGCACATAGTAGCAGCTCACAAAACTTGTTTCCCTTCAAGCAGCCAAGAATCAGATATGAGCACAACAGAGATTTGAAATGCCAGCTTAATATCATTTATTGAAAGAGGATCCTTTTTAAAAACAAATCTGTGTGTCTTAAGACTAAGGCTGTAGAGCAGACCTTCTAGAATCAATGTGGTTATTAAACTGGCAGGAAATCATTTATGAAATGAGAATTTTATACTGGATTGCTACAGGAGTCTTGGGTACCATAACAGGCACTAAACAGATGGACAGTTTCTAGAAAGGCTAAATGAAGTGTTGAACCATCCCACCCAATACTCCAAGAGAATTGATCATTTTCTCACAAGAGAACCACTTCAAAGAAAACCCAAGTACTTACTATCACAGCTAACGCTCACCCAGCTGGGCTTTCCTTTCTGATTCCACCAGATGTGACAGTCTATCCCCCTAAGGAAAGAAAGTACTGGCTCTGAGCTTTAAGTAGGGGGAGGGGAGAGGAAGGCAGGAGGAATGAAGAAAATCTAAAAATAAGAATTGTTAAAAACCAGCAATTAAGAAAAAGCACAGGTGAACAAAGGGGTACCTTTGGGTGTGCATTGTGCATTACGTTTCGTGAGCGTTGGATTTGAAAAGGTGAATGGAACCTGTCTTGAATTTAGGAACTGCAGGGTGACAAAGTGAGCTCTCATAGAAACTGTAATATAAACTGTAATTGCAGACTGTGCATGCACTGGTCATTCAACATATTTTGATTGTGTAAGATGAGAGATGTTTAGCAAATTTTGGAAGGAGACTGACCATGTTATGCAAAAGGAGCTAAAAAAAAAAATAAAGACATGGACTCCTCAACATAGTAATGGTGTTTGTATAGTGAATATTTGAGATGTCTTTTCTTACTATATCCAAGAAGTACTGAAGCATAATAATTTCTTGTCATATGATGGTAGTACATGGATATCATGTTACATATGGTGTTGGGGTCAAGTGCACAGGTTCTGAAATGAGCCAGAACTGAGTACAAATTCTGCCAGCACTCATACTGTCAAGACTGTAGGTTTGACCAGGCACATTGGCTCACACCTGTAATCCCAGTACCTCGGGAGGCTGAGGCAGGCAGATTGCTTGAGCCCAGGAGTTCAAGATCAGCCTGGGCAGCATGGTGAAACTCCATCTCCACTAAAAATACAAAAATTATCCTGGCATGATGGCACACACATGTAGTCCCAGCTACTCGGAAGGCTGAGGCTGGAGGACCAGTTGAGACCAGGAGGTCAAGGCTGCAATGAACCAAGATTGTTCCACCACGCTCCAGCCTGGGTGACAGAAAGGAAAAAAAAAGGAAGAAAGAAAGATTGTAGGTTTGACCTCTGTGTTGGTTTTGCCTTTTTCTGTGGCCCCAGACTGCCTTCATCTGTCTTTGGTCACAGAGAAGCCAAATATTTTTGAGTGTGGTTGGAATAAGGCAAATTCATCACCGTTACAAGAAAATCAGCCCAAAGCATGTAGGTCAGTAGTGTCATCTGCATATATAGAGGGTGGCGGTTTCCCATAATGTGTCAAGAGAAGAAGACTAGTAACTTAGACCAGATGGGGAGTTCCACAGACGGCTCCCACTCGGAATGTAGAAGGCTGACACACCACACATGAGGCCCTAGCTCCTTGTGTTGGAAACAGAATTGGCTGCTTTCTTTTAATTTATTTGTATCAATCTCTAGTCCGAAACTAAGTTGTTTCAGGTCCAGAGCAATCAGCAGAGATGACATGGAGTACACTCTTAGCCCATATTTTTTTTTGTTTTTCTTTCAGGGGTTATAAATACCTCCCTGCCATTGTACTTGGCATGCTGTATGCAAATGGAGGTAGGAGTCCTATAGCTCATTAGGAAAGGGACCAAGGCTTGGAGCAAAGAGAGGACAGCGCCGAGCTGAGGCTGATAACAGTGGCCTTGTCCAGAATAGTGCATGGGAGCTTTCTTATCTCGCTTTGGCAGGAGGTGCTGTGGACTTCCTGTGCGAAATCAGGAGTGAACGCTGCTTTCCTCTTGTTGTTCGGCTTCCTCCCCCCTCAAGACAGTTCCCAGCACAGTGATTATCTTTGCATCTTCAAACATGGCACAATCTACTTCCTTAAGAGCTTGATGTATTCTTAAGGCTTAGGCACATTCCCCTCCCCTAAATCTCTTTTCAAGTGCTGTTATATAGTAAGGCTTCTAAATGACATTCTATTTTTATAGACCCAATTACAAAGAGGGAAAAATAACAGCCCCTAAATTAGAAAGTAGCCACAGAATCTGTCCTTTTTATGTAGAAGAGCTGGCAATAAGTCTGGCCTATAGTTTCCATACTAAGGCTTGTGCCCTTAGTAACTGCCCTCAGAGTCATGGGTGTGGGATGGGGGAGGTGTGGGGTGTCAGAGGTCAACAGCCCCAAGTGAACTCAGATAGCAGACTGTGTTTCCCTTGAGAAACATCCAGGCTTGCTTTACTCTAACATATTTCTTTGCATTTCCTAAAGCCCAGGAGTATGAAATTAAGATCTTTGACTAAGGCCTCCCTGATCTTTTTCCTTGCTTTGGGGGAAAAGGAATAAAATCTGAAAACTTGTCTTCCAGATGCAAGAGAACTTTAGCTGTTTGATGTCACAATCCCAAGTACATATGTGCATGTCTAATCTAGGTATATACACATGTATATGTGCACATTATATATACTCATGTATATAAGTACTGTACTATGAGTGTTTGAAAGACAGCAAGTCTAACACGAAATTAAGGTGGGGATGTTATAGTCTAGAAAATGGAGAATATGGATAAAGAAAAAATAGGGCAAAGTGACTCTAATATAATGACTTTTAAACTTTGTCATTAAAATGTTTCTAATAAAGGAGAAAGTGTATAATTTCTCTTTGGCTCAGTTTACTTATCAATAAGCATTAAAATGTTCATTTATTTTACCTGATGATTATTATAAGGATGATACTGGGTAAAAACTGCAGAAATTCCTTGAGGAATTTATTCATTCTTTTCAAATTTTAAATCTTGTAATCTAACTGTAAAGACATCTTTAAAAACATTTGGGGAAATCTGATACATGGTTTAGGTGCAAACACCACCATGGAATTATTGCTAATTCTCTTAGGTGTAAAAGTAGCGTTGTGGTTATATTGGAAAAATTTGCTCTTTTTTTAGAGAGACCCACTGAAGTACATAGGGCTAAAATGACAAGATGTCTGAGATTTGTTTTAAATACATAAATCCTTCATTTGGCCAGGCTAGAAAGTTGAAAAATAAATAAAAAAACACAGAAGAAAAAAAAGAAGGGATAGATGAAGCCAATGTGACAAAATTTTGACAACTATGAAATCTGGGTGACAGGCATATGGGGATATATCACCCAATTCTCTCTATTTCTCGGTATGTTTGATAATGACAAACAATTAAAACAAGTAGAAACTCTTAGCAAAAACAACATGCCGGTACCTGTGCCTGTCTGCATGTGTGCAAATGTTTATGGGGTGCTGACGGCATGCTCGGGCCCTGCCCTGCTATGGGGACAGAGTGAATACGTTGATTTGTCCCCTGTCCTGTAGCTGTCGGCCCAGCGGGGACTCAGAACCATTAAGTCAGCACTTAAAAGGTGGTGAGTACTCTGCAGGAGGACGTTACAGGGCGTAGTTTAACACTCTGGAGTTCCTTCTCAGCCCAAGGACCAGAGAGGAGTAGTAACAGAACGTTTTTCTGATTACATTCCCTTTTTCTCACTGACTTGCGCCTCCCATTTTCCTCTCACATAAGTCATTCCTGTTCTTGGCTACTTAAGACGAACCACTCATTTTTTTCTGGAAATGAAGCTTGAAAATTTCATTTAGCCTATAATCCCAGGTACAGGCTGACGCGGCAGGATTGCTTGAACCCAGAGGTTCGAAGCTGCAGTGACCTATGATTGCACCACTACACACTCGACTAGGTGACAGAGTGAGACCCTCTCTCTAATAATAATAATAATGATAATAATAAAATTCCTCTTGGTTTAAAAAATCTGCAGAATCTGCCCAAGACATGTACAAATTAGAGACCAGCAAGTTTTCTGCTCAAAAAAATTCTAGTCCAGAAAATCAGAATGCAAAATGGTGAAATGTTTAAAACAGAGAGAGAATTCATGGACCTCAGAGATAAATAACATCAACGCCTTTATTTTATAATTAAACACTTGAGGCCTGAGAGCTTGAACAGTTCCCCAAAACTTGAGCAGAGATAGACTGAATTTAATAACTGTTTCATGATGTTTATTTCCATATGCACTTAATTAGCCCTGGAAAAAATTAGCCATCCAACTGCATATTCCGATTAAAAGTCAGCTTTTTATAGATATAAAATGGTATGATTTCCTTGATGTTTTTATTCATTAACATAACTTCATTTTTCCCGTGTTTGAATGTTACTTCCACTAAAAACTAAAATCTAGCTATTAAATTTTAAAATTTATGCATTTTTACTTAATATTAACATTTAGAACAAGGATATATGGTGACACACTAGTGTGGGGTTGTTTTCAAGTATGAGCCAAATATATTTGCTATTTTTTAAGTTTTGAGGATGAATATAGGAAAAAACCTAAGGAAAAGAAGACTCATACATAAAATTTGTGACTCTGTTATCTGAGGACTTACACCAAGTTTTCATTTCACCTGTCCGCATTGACTGAACCATGCTGTAAAGCCACATTGTGATAACTTTTTTTTTTTAATAGGTATGACTTTTGTTCCAATAATGAAGAGTCCTTTATCCTGGATCCTGACAGCAACATAGGAAACAGAATTGAGAGCATCACTCAGCGCATGGCAATAATAGAAGGAAAGAATAAGGTATTGTTTGTAAAAATGAGCACTGGGATGTTTATTCTACAAATACACTGTCAGCTCCCAATTCTAGGTTTATTGGAACCAGGAGTAATTCAAATGTTCAAATAAAAATTCAGACAGAAGAAAGACAATGTCTGAACTATGTCTTTATGGAGATACATACAGAGACTACTCAAGCTGCCAGTTCCAACATAATGAGTATTCATTCCTAATGGTAGAGATGGCACTGTCCGCTTGAACATCAAACTGGCCCACACTGGTGGTTCACAATCCTGGCTGCCTATTAGAATACGCTACCAATTATTACTACATCCAAATCTCCGGAGTGCAGCCTAGGGCTTGTAAAAGTTTCCCAGATGATTACAGCATGTGATGAGGATTGGAATCACTGATGTACATAAAGTGGGATCCCAGTAAGCAAAAGCTAGTATAAGACTTAGAGCTAAAACTGAATGTTTCTATTCTGTGAAATATGTATTTCCCTCTGTCTTTGCAAGATCAAAGCTTAAGTTGGGGGGGATGCGCAAACACACAACCTATCAAGATTCCTTGACCTCATCAGCGCACTGTTCATTTTATACTCCCCTCACCCCCACTGAACCTTGGCAAAAGCTAACAAGCCTGTGAGCTAGGAAAGTCTCAGTGGGGCCGGGCGCGGTGGCTCAACCCTGTAATCCCAGCACTTTGGGAGGCCGAGGCGGGTGGATCACGAGGTCAGGAGATCGAGACCATCCTGGCTAACATAGTGAAACCCCGTCTCTACTAAAAATACAAAAAACTAGCCGGGCGTGGTGGCGGGCGCCTGTAGTCCCAGCTACTCGGAGGCTGAGGCAGGAGAATGGCGTAAACCCGGGAGGCGGAGCTTTCAGTGAGCCGAGATCGCGCCACTGCACTCCAGCCTGGGTGACACAGCGAGACTCCGTCTCAAAAAAAAAAAAAAAAAGAAAGTCTCAGTGGTTCTCAGACCTAGTGGCTTTTTCCTGTTGAATTAGAAAAGAATACACTTAAAAATCTGCTATTGTCTGGCACAGGGATAGTGATTCTTTTTTTCTTTTTTTTTTTTTTTTTGAGATGGAGTCTCACTGTGTCACCCAGGCTGGAGTCCAATGGCATGATCTCGGCTCACTGCAACCTCTGCCTCCTGGGTTCAAGTGATTCTCCTGTTTTAGCCTCCCAAGTAGCTAGGATTACAGGCACCTGTCATCACGCCTGGCTAATTTTTGTATTTTTAGTAGAGACAGGGTTTCACCATGTTGGCCAGGTTGGTCTTGAACTCCTGACCTCAGGTGATCCTCCTGCCTCGACCTCCCAAAGTGCTGGGATTACAGGTGTGAGTCTCCGTGCCCAGCTGTGATTCTTTTAAAAAAGAAAAAACATATCAAGTATCCCCTTGCTGACATGTCTGTTTACACATATATATCTTGATTTGGAGTAGAGACTGTTAATACAGTTTCCACTGCCTGCTTGAGTGTGGATATGCTTATGTTATCTATTCAGCCGTACCCTTTGCACTTGAAAATGACAAAGTAGATGGCATCGTTCCTCATGTATGATTTAACAATAACAACAAATAACATCTATAATTTTCATTAAGTGAAACTTTTTGACATATGCTAATGTCAACATCATTCTTTGGCAGATGAGCGTGGTTATCTCCATTTTAAAGATAAAGAAAACAGAGATGATAAGATGATTAACCCAAAGCCAGCTTAAAAGTGTAAATGAGAGACTCAAACCAAAGTCTTTCCTTTCCAAAACCTAATGCTCTTATAGTCAAGTAAGCCAATGTAGAAATTAGTCAGAGTGGCAGTAGCTTATACAATAACACCAATAGTCTCTTATTAAACATTTAGGAAGTTTTTATAACTACAGCAGTAGCTGTAGGTGGTTTACAACTCTTTTTCTCTAACAGAAATAAGCAGTACTTTAAAACATTCGGTGATGTGTGGCTATTGATAAGAGAGCAGTGTAATGAAATACTTAGAAGAAGTTATATAAACTTGAAAGTTTAATTTGTTCTTTCTTTTTTTTTTTTTTTTTTTTGAGATAGAGTCTCACTCTGTTGCCCAGGCTGGAGTGCAGTGGCCCAATCTCAGTTCACGGCAACCTCCGCCTCCCAGGGTTCAAGCGATTCTTGTGCCTCAGCCTCCGAAGTAGCGGGGATTACAGGCACACGCCATCTAAGTTTTGTATTTCTAGTGGAGACAGGGTTTCACCATGTTGGCCAGGCTAATCTAGAACTCCTGACCTTGTGATCTGCCCGCCTTGGCCTCCCAAAGTTCTGGGATTACAGGCATGAGCCACCACATCCAGCCTTCAGATATTTTTAATAAGGAAACTACCTCAGTTTATTAGCAGTGGACAGCAAATTGGTTGTCACAAAGTACTAGAAAAATGTCAAGATGCCATTCATTGGTTATGTCAATTCATTTTGTTTTTTCCTGAGCGTATCAGGAGGATGTACTGTTAACTGCTGGATATTAACACAAGAATTTATAAGCTTAATTTCAGTGGTAACGTCTAGTGCTATTTTGATATCCTATCCACAAAAATATACAATAGGATATAAAATGAAAAATGAGAAAGCTAGGTGAAGTTTCTGGCTAACCCAAACCATGAAGTAGCAACTTGACTCCATATATAATGTAAAACCTATCAAAATCAGTGGAAGTGGAGTATCAAAACATGCCCATGATAAAAGAACTTCCCTGATTTTCTCCATGAAGGTTTAAAACAAATTTATTGTCTTGTAATTTTATAGTTATGCAGAAGATTTTAAATATAGACCTCTGCACTTGTGCTACCCAACCTGCCATCAGGAGCCCTGGAGTCAAACTATGACACTTCCTCTCTGTATAACCACATGCAAACCAGCTCACCTCTCTCAGCCTGAGTTCTTTCCTCCAAAAAAACAGAACTAATGATACTTGCCCTAGCTAGTTTCCTGTTACGAGGGTGAAATGAAATAACATAATGAAGTCCAGGTGTGGTGGCTCATGCCTGTAATCCCAACAATTTGGTAGGCCGAGGCGGGCGGATCACCTGAGGTCAGAAGTTAAAGACCAGCCTGGCCAATATGGCAAAACCTCGTCTCTACTAGAAATACAAAAATTAGCAGGGCATAGTGGTGGGCACCTGTAATCCCAGCTACTCGGAAGGCTAAGGCACAAGAATTGCTTGAACCCGGGAAGTGGAGGTTACAGTGAGCCGAGATTGTGCCACTGCACTCCAGCCTGCGTGACAGAGTGAGACTGTGTCTCAAAAAGTAAATAAATAACATAACATAACATGAGAAAGTCCTATACAAGTACTACTTTATTCAAGTGAATGTCATATGTACCCTTATGCAATTCCCCCAACTGATTGTGATCATATACAATGAAGACTTTGTTAAACAATTGTTTGCACTGAAAAAACTTTTAATACACATACTAAACAAAGTCTCTCTCTATATATAGATATAAAATATGTATATAAATATATATTATATATAAAATATATATAATATATATATAAATATATATAAATATATATGGTACATATCCCATTAGCAGTTGTAATTGTAATATATTAGACTTTAAATAAATTACTGAGTTCATATCTTGAATTTAGGAGAATTTAGTAACTTTACTTTTAGCATCTACTAATGTATCTTTTTGTGGGTTTGAAAAAAAATGTATCTGTCATATGATGGTGACAAAATGGAAGTTTTACTGTTTCTGAGTTATATGCAGTGCTTTTTCCCTTAAAATTAAAACTGTTTTTGTTTTGTATACATTTTTAGAAAGTAAATTAAAGTCCCAGCTTAGACTGCGGTGATCCCTTTATCCACCGTCACATGGTAGCCTGCCCAGCAATGCTACTCCACAGGTCAGTGGGGCAGCGCTCACACTCACGCTGGAGCACCTGTTGGATTTTTTTTCTTTGTTTTGTTGCATTTTTTTGTTTAACTCAAGGAAGGGTATAGAGGACAATAAAATTTAGTTTCCTTATTGGCGAGTTTTGGCCCAGATTTGTGAAAAGTGAGTCATCAACTGGAGTTGCTAATAGCAAATGTGCACTTTCGTATTGTCTAAATGGGGTTGCCAAACTGTTAGGTTTGTAGATATGGAGTAGGAAGTAGAAGGAACCCCGTGTTAGAAAAAACACACAGGAAATACGCTATCACAGCATTAATTCTGTAAGGTTGGAGAATCATTACCATTTTAATGTGTTAGCAATGTTTCCATTGAAATCCTTCTGACTGTACCTTGAGAAGTGTGTCCTGTATAAGACAAATCCATGACAGGAGCAAGAATCCCAACCACAGAATTACAGCTTGTGTTTCAGTTCCCACACACACCCCAGTGTTTTCTAAGTCTCACGTTCTATTTTCCCATCAGTTGGCTCAAATGTGCCACCCTGTGTTAATTTTAGATTCTTCCATGACCTTTATACATCTACTTTTATTTCTCCATGAAACACTTGAAAGGAAGCTATATTAGAAACATCCCGAGATTAAAATCAGTGTTCCATATATAGATTTTTAAAAAACGAGTGCTGGAATTAGGTTGAATGACACATCACCCCATCCATTCTATTCCGTGAGGTTCAAACAACATTGTAGTAACAAATTACTAATGCTTAATGAAAGGGAAGGAAGGAAGGAGCATGAAAAACTCCAAACTTACAGTACTTGCTGATAGTTTTATGAGCATTCCTGGGCCATACCAAAGAGCCCAGAGAATGGGCTTGAAGGATCTATCTCTAACATGTAAATCCTTGAGGGCCAGGCCAGGCACTGGAAGCACCCCGGAAAGCAAATGTAGTAAAAATGAAGAGTAGAAAGCATGAGTCCTTTAAGACTAATAGAAACTTTGATATTCTAATTTTATTTATTTATTTATTTATTTATTTTGGCACGATCTCGGCTCATTGCAACCCCCACTTCCCATGTTCAAGCGATTTTCCTGCCTCAGCCTCCCAAGTAGCTGGGACTACAAGCGCCTGGGACTACACCAGGTCCAGCTAATCTTTGTATTTATAGTAGAGCCAGGGTTTCGCCATGTTGGCCAGGCTGATCTTGAACTCCCGACCTCAGGTGATCCGCCAGCCTCAGCCTTCCAAAGTGCTGGGATTACAGGCCTGAGCCGCCATATCCAGCCTGATAGCCTAATTTCATTTCAGCACTTCTGCTTTTTTCTCTTCCTCAGTCCTCCTTCAATTATTTTCAATTGCGGAAAATGAAAACTAATTATAGAACTAATACAAGTAAATATCCTTAAGAATTTATTTTGGCATGCCTTATAGAATAAATGATCATAATTTCAAACATGCAACTCAAATTCTTGGTTACTTTCTCTTTGAAAGTGTTTAGTTGATATTGCATGCCCCAATTGTGATGCTATTTTCATTTTTTTCCCTTGACACCATAGTATTTGGATGTAAGCACTGAGGAAGAGATTTTTTCCTTTATTCAGAAGACTCCGACATTGAAACTCACTGTCCCATGCGAAGCTGCCTTCTAGTCCAGCCAGACTACACTGAGCTACAATTCACACTTGAGCTCCTTTCTCTGACCCTATAAAGTTTAAACTTTAATTGTCAAACAATTTTATTTGTAACGAGAAAATGTTTGAATTTATAATTTAAAAATATATCCTCTGAAAGAGAAGTACTCTAGAAATGAGATAAATTTTAGTAAAACTGATCATAGAATATGTTTCATCTTATTTTTAACTTTTCTTCTTTAATGATAACCATTGTACTTATCAAATATATTTTCAAACCACATAACAACACAACAGTTGAAAAGCAGCTTGCCGCTTATGTAAAATGTCATCAAAGAAGCAAACTAGTATTTCTGTAAATAGTAGTAGTATTTAATTTATGTTACCCATCTCTGCTGATTAAAGGAAGTATTCTCAAGGAAAAATTCAATCCAAGGTGTAGACAGAACTTTGCCAATTGATCTGTGTTCTTCATTTTAAAGAGTCTCAAGACGAGAAGCAATTTGGTATAGAGATTAAGAGCATAGGCACTGGAGGCAGACACACCTGAGCATAAATTCTGCCCAGGCCTGTCTGTGGTCCTTTGTATCTTTGGGTGAATCATTTAATCTCTCGGAACCTCAGTTGTCTTACCTGTAGAATAGCATAATATACCCATCTCACAGGGTTTTAGGGAGGATTAAATGAGACAATTCCTGTAAAGTGCCTTGCATGCTGCCTAGTGCATTGTAAGGGATACATAAAGGTATGCAGAAACAAAGAAATAATGTAAACTCCAATCAACGTTGTTTTCTGCTTCTATTTTAATAGAAGCTCTGTAGACATGATTTCTGGGGCAGGCTTGACTACGAGTAATATGTCTTGTTTTGGAAGGTGTCATTCACACAAAGTGAGAAAAATTCAAATACATTTCTGTCTCCATCTTGTGACCTGGATTCATTTCACTTCGGAGCACCTCAATTTTATTCTCTGATTATACATAAATTTAGACCTATTTGACTGTTTGTTGGAGACTTGTAAAATGGCCACGGCCATTCACAGGTTACCTGCACAGGTCTTAAACGTGGCAAATGTATACATCTGAATTGATTTTCCCTTGCCACAAAACCCAGTTCTTGTTCTCAGTTGCTCTAAGTTCAATGAAATCAAAATCTTTTAAATAAAAACCCAAACACAACTCATAGAGGCAGGTAAATGTTGTCTATAATTTCAAACACTCTCAAGCCAACAGAAATGGGTTTTTCACTTATTTACTGAGCAACGATTAATCTGAGAATCTAAGTAAGTTTCTCCTGAGGCCCATTAGGATAAACACTTGAGAACTAAGTTCATAAGAAAAACAGTGCTGGAGCTGACACCCCAGCTTAAGAAGGCTTCATCTGAGCTCCTTGTTTCTGAAGTTTTTGCAAGCTACTTTGAAGCATCTAAGCTTCCTGAGACAACATAAGGGAGTCAGAGTCATATTTGACGATCTCTCCTGTCTTCTAGCTTCCACCAGCTAACAGTTTTCTCATGTTGCCACCTACAAGCTTCTCTTCGAACTACTTCCATTTCCTTCCATGACTCTAAACTGGTGGGAACAACAATTACAAGGAAATGGCTATTCAGAATTTTTTATGTCCCACCTCTTACAAAGATTCATCGTCAAAATAAGAAAGGGACACCTGAGCTCTCTTTCATACTCTTTTCTGTGGGTTATTTGCCTTCGTATGAGCTTTCCTTGCAAAAGAGAGAATAATTTTTGTATGATCTTCAAGGAGGGAAATTCCTTTCTATCACCTTAAAGAATGATAGTCTTAAGGGGAAGGATTGTGTCATATTCATCTCTGTCTCCCTTACAACATCTGGGCGATGCCTTGATAATCACTCAATAAATGTCTGCTAAATTGTCTGCCACATATTGCAGACACTTTCATTATCAATAATTTCAATAATACACAGAGAATATATGGGTAGGTGTAATTAAGCAGATCCTTCCATCAAACAGAAGAGAAAGCACTGTGTACTACTCACCATAGCACAGTGAAAATTGTAGAGAATTTGGACCAATGAATTTGCTGGCTAAAAACATTAGGAACATGTTTTTAAGTCTTCCTGATCTGTAGATTAAAGACAGAAATACCTTAATTTATTAGATGGAATAAGAGAACACAACTAAAGTGCCTAGCACATTACTTAGAAACTCAGAAAATGTTAGGACTGTCTCCTACAGCCAAACCACTTGTGGAGTATGTCCACCACCTTGGAAAGTCAGCTGTCACATTTCAGCCTTACATTGCTTTAGCCTGTAAGTCACTTGGTCATTATACTTCAGCTAGGACACTCCATTAGTCTGGAAGCATTAGCACAGCCTCTGCAATTTCGAAGCCCATAACCAGTTATTTTTGTCCTAGGAGACAGGCTGCAAAGATTTATAAGTAACTGGACCAACTTTTCCTTTCTGTAATTTTAAGTATGAGAAACTAACTAGTTTTCTCATTTTTTTCATGTAGATTATACACTACTTTTTAATGCAAGCTTGGGTTAAATTTAAGAATGTTTAACAATTTGTTTCATATTGCCAACTTTTTTTCTTTGGAAGACTGCAAGTCTTTGTCTAAAATTTTGTTTCATTATTTTGTTTCATTACTTTTTAGACATCACAGTTTGAAAAGTGCTTTCAAGTTCATGCAATTTTGACTGCTAATGTTTCTTTAGGGACTAAGTTGTCAAATAACAGCACTAAAGTCTAGTGGAACAATATTATTGTATTAATTCATAATTTTTTTTTTTTTGAGACGGAGTCTCACTCTGTCGCCCAGGCTGGAGTGCAGTGGCGCAATCTTGGTTCACTGCAAGCTCCGCCTCCTGGGTTCACGCCATTCTCCTGCCTCAGCCTCCTGAGTAACTGGGACTATAGGCGCCCGCCACCTCGCCTGGCTAATTTTTTTTATGTTTTGGTAGAGACAGGGTTTCACCGTGTTAGCCAGGATGGTCTCGATCTCCTGACCTCATGATCCGCCCGCCTTGGCCTCCCAAAGTGCTAGGATTACAGGAGTGAGCCACCGCGCCCGGCCGATTAATTCATAGTTTAATTTTTCATCTTCTAGATTAGGAATAGAGACAACTGAGAAATTAGGTAATTTACACACACACACACACACACACACACACACACACACGGCCTCCTTCAGGACCATCCATTGCTGCACGCCACATTATTTGAGCATATAAAAAAATGTTTCAAGCCAGGTGCAGTGACATGTGCCTGTTGTCCCAGCTACTTGGGAGACTAAGGCGGGAAAACTGCTTGAGCCCAGAAGTTCAAGACCAGCCTGGGCAACATAGCAAGACCCCATTTCTTAAAGAAAAAATAAAGTTTCAACCAAACATTCTCTTCTATACTTGCTCACTTAACATTCTTGTTATAGAACCAAATAGCAGAGAAAACTCCTGTCACAACTGGCATCCATGCTCTCAGGTCACCCAAACAAAAGGGAAGGCCTCAGCCTCACCTGTTCCTCTCATTGATGTGGGACTGACCACCTCGTAGGGTAGGACGTGCAGTCCCACATCTCAGCTTCAGGTCTGTAATTGTTAGACCAGCAGCACGAGATAAATAAGCCTGAAACCCTCATATGAGTCGGATGTCATAGGCCCCGGTCTCCTGAGGACCTGCTTTCCTGTTATTTTTCCATTCTTGTTGGGGCTCGGCAAGAGGAGAGCCTTCTGGTAACCACCACCTATGCAATATTCTCTTTACAGAATGAATGGAATAGCTGAATCATTTCAACCTCAGAAGTAGCTTGGGGTGTTCAATTAGTTATTTGTCCTATTGCTAGCTAAAGTTTCCTTTTCTTTTGCAGACGGCTAGCACCTTGGTTGTGGCTGACTCTAGAATTTCTGGAATCTACAGTTGCATAGCTTCCAATAAAGTTGGGACGGTGGAAAGAAACATAAGCTTTTATATCACAGGTAAGCCACACATCCTATACCCAGAGACAGCCTGGTGACTTCATTCTCTCTTCAGTCTTGTTTGCTTTTAGTGCACTTATAGCTTGAGTGATTTTTTTTTAATTCCACAGAATTGTCAAACTTTGAGTGCCTTCATCCTTGCTCTCAGGAATAGAATTCTACCTCATCGGATCTCCTAAAGAGTTATTTCCCCGAATTTTCTTTTAGAGTTATTTGTGTTTGTCTCCCTCCCAGACTGGATTGTGTATTGGGAATCTGTATGCTCATTTTTTCATTCCCTTCAGTACCTAGCACAGGGTCTGGTACATAGCAGTTCAATACCAATCAAGGAAACCAATTATAATGCATATAATATGATGACATCGTTTTTGGTTTTGTTTTTGTTTTAACCAAAAAGTTAACTGTTTCACAACTTAGGTAATTTAGACTTTTTGGGGAATAAGGCTCTATAGCAATCTGAAACTGAGCTTTATTAACAATAGTTAATGTGCTATTTTTTGATAGCATTTAAGAATTTTTTTTTAGGCCGGGCGCGGTGGCTCAAGCCTGTAATCCCAGCACTTTGGGAGGCCGAGACGGGCGGATCACGAGGTCAGGAGATCGAGACCATCCTGGCTAACACGGTGAAACCCCGTCTCTACTAAAAAATACAAAAAACTAGCCGGGCGAGGCGGCGGGCGCCTGCAGTCCCAGCTACTCGGGAGGCTGAGGCAGGAGAATGGCATGAACCCGGGAGGCGGAGCTTGCAGTGAGCTGAGATCCGGCCACTGCACTCCAGCCTGGGCGACAGAGCGAGACTCCGTCTCAAAAAAAAAAAAAAAAAAAAAAAAAAAAAAAAAAAGAATTTTTAGCCTTAAATATGATGGTCTCTGCAAATCTTAAAAACCTCCAAGGTACACAAATGGCACTCCCTATGTCCCTCAATGGGTACAGGAAGGAAGTAAGTAGCTCAAAGTATAAAAACAATTGCCTGGCTCCACACTCCCCCAATTTCTGAGGAAACATGGGCAGTAGGCCAACTTTCTGGAAACTTCTTACTGAACGGGGCAGGCTGCAGAAATTGCCAGAAGGTCTCCAGAAAGAAATAGACAGGTCCAATTCCATGATACATATGCGTTGTCAGATCACAGGAGCCTCTGGCAAGTTAACCAAGCCCCAGAGAAGCTGTGCCATGGGAGATATCCCTGAGTAGATTCTCATAGAACATCAGGGCTGGCAGGGATTCCAGAGGCTGTTCTGCATCATAGCTCTTGTGTTTTCCAGATGAGCAAATGGGATTTGGAGAGGTGCATAGCAGAGCTGCTCTAGGCCAACTCAGTCCCTGTCTCTTATGTTAGAGAAGTAGAAGAGAAGTCATCTTTGCATCCATTCCAAATAGGACATGGCCTTTAGTTAGAGAAGGATTCAGATGGAGATTTCACACAGATTGGTGCTCTAATAAAACTCAGAAGATTTGGACTAGTTAAATACAAAGGTTTGCACTGTCCTTTATATTTGGTTGGAAACAAGTTACTATCTCAACCCATAGTCAGAGTATGTCTGATTTAGAATACAAAAGACTGAACAATTCCTGTTTTGTTCTGAACATTCAATAACTTTGTAACAGTTTAATGAGCACTGTTAAATGGTACAGTTCAACTCTACTGAGCACTGGGAGGCGCATCAATGAAGTCCTGTCTTTCTAGGAACACAGTTCTAACACCAAGGAAACAAAGAAGAAATGTTAAATTACATACATCCTAGTATCAAAATTTATATGCAGAGGTCATGTGACAGATGAGCTTGCTTTCTAAAGCCACCACTGTCCAATAGAGATATAAGTCACAAATACCATTTAAAACTTTCTAGTAACCATGTTTTTTGTAAAGTAAAATTAATTTTATTGAACCCAATATATCTGAACTATTGTGATTTCAATATGTAATCAGTATTTTAAAAAATATTACACTGCTTCAGTTTTTACACTTAAATCAATTTAAATAAAATCAAATAAACTGAATATGCTTCAGTTCCTCTGACACAGTAGCCACATTTCAAGTGCTCAAAAGCCACATGAGGCTCACAGGTACCATATTGGACAGTGCAGCTGTAAGCCTCTGAGAAGGAAGCAGGACCTGAATAGGTAGAGAGAAGGTGGGATTTGAATAGATGGAGACAAGAGAACAGGCTTGCCCTGACATTTTCAGAGCCAAGACAAGAGTACCAGTGGAGGCCCACAAACCATATGTCTAACTACTGACAAGTTCTACATCAAGCAAATAAGCCATTAAATATGTTTTAGCCCCCTATGGACAAATATACTTTCATGATGACCTGAGAGGTCAGGATCAATTTAGAGCTCTGAGACTACTCAGATTCCAGACTAGATTGTGGCAGCACCTGGCGGTGCAGAAAAACTAAATCATCCACCTCCCCTCTGCGCCCCTTACCCTGTCCACACTGCAAGGGGCCATGCACCATGTGTGGTGTCTCCCAGCCCACACATCTGAGCTCTGCCCATGCCCCTCACAGACAGTTTCCCTTGGCCACTGCTTGCACAGACCCAAAGGTGTGAAAACTGACAAGCAGTCTGAGCTCAGGAGGCCGGACCTAGGGAAGAAGAGCCAAGCTAGAAGCAGATTTCAATCAGCCTTTTAGGGAATTCTGAGATCCCAGGGACCTGGAGCATGATACAGGAATGAAGTGACACAGGCTGTGGGTAGGCATGCTCACTTGGCCCCATAAACTCTTCACATTGTGGGAAGAGCTATGACCAGAACAGAGCTGCCACAGGGTCCCTTCTTGCCTGAGTCTGAGGGCAGTACTGGAAGAGGATGTACCAAGAGAAGAGGGAACATCATGCTCACTTCCTTATTAATCAGTGTTCCCAAGGAAAGCTAACCGATGCCTAGCATTAGTCACAGCACCAACATCTGGCTAGCCCAGAGTCTCATCGCTGCATCATATTTCTACCCATGGTGTTGTTGCTGAAAGAGTCCAAGTTGATAAAGGTGATCACCTGCTGAATTCAGGCGGATATTCCCTCCTACCTCTCACCATATTGTACAATGTATAACCATGGCGGGGTAGAAACCTCTTCTAGATCCCAAGGCTTATCCATATTGGACAGGTCCAAAAGAACAATGAGAATTCAATTCAGACATACCTACTTGAAGCTCACAGTTCTTTTCCTCTAGAAATCCAAGAGCTTTAATCTTAAAACTGACACAAGTTCAGCCAACCAAGCCCTCATTGCCTGGAATATACTTTCCCTTAATCTTTTTCTACCAGTCCTGAAAAGTTCTAGTTTTGATTGTGATATTAGGTTAACTTGCTTACATTCATTATTAGTTTTTAAATAATTATTATCTTTTTCTTACTCAAATCTTTGTCACTAGAGATGAGCATAAAGACTCAGGAATGTTGTACCTCATATGCCTATTTTTTGAAAAAAATGAACATATATTTGTTCAGTGTTTATACTTGACTCAGTGAGGGTAATGCTTTAAAAGTGCCTGTCTGAAATTTTAATGCTCTACTTATCTAGATTTGAATCTTTACTGGTCCTCATTTCAATCATGTTGTCCCTTCTTTAAAATACAATTACTTGGGGCTAGGCACAATGGCTTACGCCTGTAAATCCCAGCACTTTGGGAGGCTGAGATGGAAAGATCGCTTGAACACAAGAGTTTGAGACCAGCCTGAGAAACATGGCAAAATTCTGTCTCTACAAAAAGTACAAAAACTAGCTAGGCCTGGTGGCATGTGCCCGTATTCCCACCTACTTGGGATGCTGAGGTGGGAAGATCACTTAAGCCCAGGAGGTCGAGGCTGCAGTGAGCCATGATGGCACCACCACGCTCCAGCCTGAGTGTCAGAGTCAGACCCTGCCGCAAAACAACAACAGCAACAACAACAAAAACAAAAAACAAAAAGACTTTTAGTTGCCTTCCAAACTGATGAAAATGGTAAACTGTGGCCATTAGAATCCTTGACCGCTTCGTTTCCAAACTTTGGCACACACTTATACATAGCATCTACTTGAAACAAGCAAAGCTTCCTGGTAACCGTTCACTCTCTTTTTAAATAATGTTATTTCCACTCTTCAGTGGCAGTAGAGCCTTCTTTATTTTTTTACCCAACAAATGAGATCCCTGGCATCCTTTTAAATTCCTATGCTTGTCCCTTTCATGAACTTAATGCACATGCCTGATCCAATTGAGTTGAAATATCTACCCACAAGTATGCACCTTTATAAATAGATTACACTGTCATCTAACCCTGGGTCGAATGCCTCTTCTGAGCAAGGGTTGATTCTTCTCCATGACACCTCATAAGATGCCATGGATGTGATAATATGTTAGATGGATGAGTATTATTTGGTAATGATGATGACTGTGCTGAATTCGCCACAGATACTTAAGTGTGGGAAGATTTCTTGTTTTCACTTTGAGGGTTAGAAGGCAATTCTTTCTTGGTCTGTTTTTGTACTCAGACTAAAAAAAAATCAACATGAATTAAGGAGAAAAATCCCTCCGGGTTCATTAAACAGTTGAGGACATTTTATTTATCGTCTTCCATGGATCAAAAGAGAATACCAAAGGGGTGAGACTGAGAAATAGTCATTTCCAAGAGGCTGTCTGATAACATAACAAATTAGCTTCAGTGACCATGTCCCCTACATAAGAAACGGGCCTCAAAACGAATTTGGTTCTTTGCTTTTCCTATGTGTGTGTTTTTGCTGTTTGGCTGGCACTCAGCGTGACTATGGGTGTGTTAGCAATTACTGAGGGTGAAACAGGAACAGCACTGCTTTATCTCCCTGGCTTCCCAATGTCACTGAATGCGTTTTATTTTGAGATTCCTGGTGGTGCTTGGCAAAGATAAACAAAATCTTCCATCAGGAAACCTGTGAGCTATTTCCACAGGAAGTTTCAAATCACTAAAGTAAATAGAAACTCTCTACACGATCTCAATGGTGTTACTTGGGCTCACTTGGGTTCTACCTACCAGGATGAGAGCTCATAAATGGAAAGTCTGTGGTCTTGTAAGAGCTGATGGCAACCAGTGCACAATACCTCTGCTCTAGTATCTGTGTAAAAGTTGATGGCTGATGTTTTACTCCTCATGCTTGGAAAATGTCCCAAATATAAAAAGATGCTGAATTAGAGCAACTATTTCTGACACCTTATTGTTATCTTAAAAGTGACTGTCAGCTGCCCCTCCTGCATCTTCTGGCACATTCTTAGATTTTCATTTTAAAAGCAGGAAAACCTCCACTGGTATCCTCTCTCCTCAGCCACTGACGGCTTCGTAAGTCACTGTTACGCCCCGCTCCCAGGTTCCAAATGAATACTTTGGCATTTCTTCAGACGTGACACTTTATAATAAAGCCAAAGCTCAGAAAAATCAGAAAAACAAGCAAAGTGAGATTTAGGAAAGAGTTGATATGATATCTAATTTTGGACTATTGTCCCCTTAACGTTTAAAGGTTTCTTTATAGCTTTGTGTGCAAAGTATAATAATAATAATAGCATAACATAATGCTTTTCATCTTCAAAGCACTTTGTAAGATGTTGGCCCAAATTCTTTGCTCAAATGCAGATACACCACTAGTAGTAAGCAATGGGAAGGTTTTGAGAGCGGGTCCGTTCAGGGCCGGCAGACTTTTAAAAATCCTCCCGTGAGATTGGCCAAATGATACTAAGGAACTCTCAGCCCCAAAGTGGACTGACAGCCCAGGTGAGGCATGCAGGGGGGAAGAGCTCATGGGGTGTTGACAGAGACACCTGGGAGATGGGGGTGAAGGTGCCCAAAATATCTGAGACAGGTCTCAGTCAATTTAGGAAGTTTATTTTGCCAAAGTGGACAGCCTCATGAGCTCCTGACAACATGTGCCCAAGGTGGCGATTGAGGTACAGCTCAGTTTTATACATTTCAAGGAGACATGAGACGTCAATCAATATGTGTAAGATGTACACTGGTTCCGCCTGGAAAGGCGGGACAATTCAAAGTGGGGAGGGGGTTTCCAGGTCATAGATAGGGGAGTTCTGTTCTTTTGAATTTCTGAAGCCTTTCCAAAGGAGGCAATCAGGTATGCATTTATCTCAGAGAGCAGAGGGATGACTTTGAAGAGAATGGGAGGCAGGTTTGTGCTAAGCAGTTCTCAACTTGACTTTTCCCTTTAGCTTCATGATTTTGGGGTCCCAAGACTTACTTTCCTTTCACAAAGATTAGCTGGAGATCGACATTGGAGAAAATGGCTTTTAATGATATAGCCACCTTCAGAACATGTTTAAAATATTTTTGAGAGTAAATTTGATTTTTAAAATTATTCTCTTTACTCCTCTATCACCCCCATTTTAGAATCTGGCAACTCTTCCAGATTAGTTGTCCACATTTTCAGAAGAAATCTTTGCTCTCTCAGGTCTGAGTAGAACCATCCCCATGAAAGAAGTCCTGAGTAAATCAGCGGGCTCCTCTCTGGCCCACTGTGCCACTGGCCCACTGTGGTCTTTGCTGGACCAGGGCAAGTAATCTGGGACAGGAGCAGGAGGAGGGTAGTGAATAACAGTTACTTCTCACTGCAAAAGTCTAGGACTAAAGTGGAATTGATTGGCACTTTACCGAGGACTTCCTATTTTCACTGGTTTGCAAACTATTTTGGATAAGTTTGACCATAAGTGTGCCTTTGGTTTTTAGGACGAATTGCTCTTATGTTACTTCACTATTTTGCCCACTTGCCAGTGTCACTTGCCAGTAGTAGTACTGTGCATCATTTTAAAAATAGGAAATGAGGCCGGGCACAGTGGCTTATTCCTATAATCCCAGCACTTTGGGAGGCCGAGAAGAGTGGATCACCTGAGGCCAGGAATTCGAGATCAGCCTGGCCAACATGGTGAAACCTCGCCCCTACCAAAAAGTACAAAAATTAGCCCAGTATGGTGGTGCATGCCTGTAATCCCAGCTACCCTGGAAGCTGAGGCAGGAGAATAGTTTGAACCCTGAAGGTAGAGGTTGCAGTGAGCTGAGATCATGCCACAGCACTCCAGCCTGGGCAACAAAGCGAGACTCTGACTCAAAAAAAAAAAAAAAAAAGAAATAAAGTTAACACCCAAGTTGGAAAAAACATGCCACTTTGAAGAGTAACTTCAGGTAAATCAAGAGAAAATGCATCCTAATAACTCTCCTCTTTTGCATTTCCTACCTCACTTCTGATAGAATGAACTTAGTTGATTCCCACCTGCTATGTTTGCTCATTTACCTTAAATACTCATTCTTTTTAATGCTGATGCTGAGAGAATTTGTGCACAAATGATTCTTAAGATCTTTGAATATCTCATTAAAAGACAGTGATTTTTCTGTGAACTGAAATTCTTTATTCTTATTTTATAGATGTGCCAAATGGGTTTCACGTTAACTTGGAAAAAATGCCAACGGAAGGAGAGGACCTGAAACTGTCTTGCACAGTTAACAAGTTCTTATACAGAGATGTTACTTGGATTTTACTGCGGACAGTTAATAACAGAACAATGCACTACAGTATTAGCAAGCAAAAAATGGCCATCACTAAGGAGCACTCCATCACTCTTAATCTTACCATCATGAATGTTTCCCTGGAAGATTCAGGCACCTATGCCTGCAGAGCCAGGAATGTATACACAGGGGAAGAAATCCTGCAGAAGAAAGAAGTTACAATCAGAGGTGAGCACTGCAACAAAAAGGCTGTTTTCTCTCGGATCTCCAAATTTAAAAGCACAAGGAATGATTGTACCACACAAAGTAATGTAAAACATTAAAGGACTCATTAAAAAGTAACAGTTGTCTCATATCATCTTGATTTATTGTCACTGTTGCTAACTTTCAGGCTCAGAGGAGATGCTCCTCCCAAAATGAGTTCGGAGATGATAGCAGTAATAATGAGACCCCCAGCCCCCAGCCCTGGGCCCCCCATTCAGGCCAAGGGGGCTGCTCCGGGGGGCCGACTTGGTGCACGTTTGGATTTGGAGGATCCCTGCACTGCCTTCTCTGTGTTTGTTGCTCTTGCTGTTTTCTCCTGCCTGATAAACAACAACTTTGGATGATCCTTTCCTTCCATTTTGATGCCAACCTCTTTTTATTTTTAAGTGTTGAAGCTGCACAAACTGAATAATTTAAACAAATGCTGGTTTCTGCCAAAGATGGACACGAATAAGTTAATTTTCCAGCTCAGAATGAGTACAGTTGAATTTGAGACTCTGTTGGACTTCTGCCTGATTTTATTTTGGACTATTTCATCTGCTCTTGATTTGTAAATAGCACCTGGATAGCAAGTTATAATGCTTATTTATTTGAAAATGCTTTTTTTTTTTTTTTTTTTTTTTTACATTAAGCACATTAATCTTGAAATGGGCCCCAGGGGTGCAAGATGTTGGTGTAATTCAGAGATAGTAAAGGTTTATCGCAGTGTGAATTATAAGAGTCCATCCAAATCAACTTCCCCTCCCTCCTTTCGTGCGATCCAGGTAATTATGCAGTTAGTGCCACAATAGACTAGCCTAGCAAAGGGTTTGCTCCTTGCTGTCTCTGACTGCACTGCACAGCTATTGATGGCACCTGAAAGAAAGTGGATCATGCCTTAATTTTAAATATTCCTTAATTTTAAATATTCCTTAATTTTAAATATTCCTCTGGTTATTATTTTAAGGAACTCTATTATGTTAAAATGACAGTAATTCAAAGGTGTACCACAATCAATTTATCAAGGAAAAAAAGGCTATTGCAACCAGAGAATTAATGCATTCTTCTAAATGTAAATTTAAAATTTGCCCATTAAAAAGGTCCACTTTCCCCATATGCAAATGTTAATAGGATTTTTATGGGGATTAAGAAACGACAAAACTGTAGAAGCAGAATTCAAAGTAATTTTAAAAATACACACCAGTTTTAAATCAAGAGAAGTTGTAATTTCTTGTTTTAAGCTTGCATTTGAGGGAAAATGACTTTTTCACCAATTTAATATGCATTGTTCTGTTGTTTTTATTTATGATTGATCATTATATGTGACTTGCATAAACTATTTAAAAAAGAAAAAAAAACTATAATGACCAAAATAGCCATGGCTGAGAAACACAGTGGCTGGACAGTTCAATAGGAGGTGACAATATGACAACTTCTCAAGCTTGGGAACTCACCAGACTGTTTCCTCCTTTAGGTAACAGACTCTGTCCCACGGCTAAACTTGTCTTTCACGTGGGAATTGCTTTTGTCAAACGTGAAAGAGTAAACAATAGCATTTCCCCAGAATGCCAGTTTTATGGAGCCCCAAATGCTCTGAAAACAATTAGTAACCTGGAAGTTGTCAGCCCAAAGGAAAGAAAAATCAATTGTATCTTGAAATTTTACCTATGGCTCTTTGGCCTGGCGTCTTTGTTCATTATAAGTTAGTGTGTTCCTTCAGGAAACAATGCCTTAATACCATAGAATGCGGGGGCCTTAATAGCTGCTAACATTAAAAAAGCAAATAGGATGATTGAGGGATCCTTATGAAAACAAAATGGTGAATTGGACATGCAAAACCTACCATTTCCTTCCCCCTGTTGCAATTTTTGTGGGGAGGGGAGGATGTTAGTATTTACAAAAGATGATTTTAAGAACTTCCAAGAGATGAGTAGAAGAATTCCAGAGAGTGTTAGTTGTTCACTGTGTAATTAATCCTTCCGGAGAGTCTTTTTTTTTTTTTAAAAAGAAACTTTTGGGTGGGTTTTGTTTTTTATTACATACCCTAGGGGTATGTTAACCTGGGGTATGAAGGGAGGTGAAGATAACAGAAGGGGTGGGGGGAAGAAGAAAAAAGGAGCCTAAAATGGGGAATAATTGAAATGGAATAGGGGGTGTGAGGCTGGTTCCTCAGTCCCCATTCCAAACGGAGGATAGAAGCTGTGTATTTATGTGACCTGGCAGATCTCTGGGGCCATAACACTGTAAAGTAAAATAACCTGGTGGGCAGCTATCTTTGGCTACTGATAACCAGCACAAATGTCTGTTAATTCTGATTTTCTCAGTTTGAAGGGATCAGCTACACTGTTAAACTTTGGAAAGCCACTACCTACTTCCATTAAGTAACTTAGGTTTTGAAATATGGGTTCAACGCACCAGCCTTATTCAAAACGTCAAAATAGATTATATATAATGTATAAAGTAAGAATTGACAAAATATGATTCCTGGGTTGATTGATCATTTAGAAACTAGCCAAAAATGAGACTTTTAACATAGAACATTTTTCAGAAATGGGTACAAAGAAAAATGCATATTACTGTACATTTCAGAATGTTTATGTGAACCTTGTATTTAATTGAGAGTCCCATGTACATTCTGCAGCCTTTTTGCTGCTTCTATCATCTGAAGTTTGTGTAGTACAAATAAGGCCTTTGAAATTCTTAATGACATTTATGTTAAAATGTTCTCTTCTCTTTAAACATCGTTTTCCAATCCACCTGTCAGGGAGTCCAAATCGTGTCTGTGTTGATGATGTTATACTTTGTAGCTAGAAAAACTATTTTAGTGTTGTGGGCCCTATATTCAGACTTCCTTTTTATAAGACCTATGGGCAGTGATAGATTATTTTATCATATTAATGCATGGGAAATAGTGTGCTGAGGAAGCTATTAAAAGTATAACTCAGTGAATTGGGTCTGAGTTTTAAATAAGATATTTCAAAATTGGCTTGCCACCGTAAAAGAGACTAAAAAATAATATGATACAGTTCTTTATGGTCTTGTCATGTTTCGCTGATATGTTTGGGGTCTTTACTATGTAAAAAAAAATGCCAAAATTGTAATGAGCAAGCATGTACAAGTAGTCATAAATCAAAGGTTTTAAACAGGACTGCAGTTTCAATTAGGAAAAGCTGTTTGACAGATAGCACCCAATGTAAAAACAAAAATATTGTAATGGTTCTGCGTAGGGGGCAAGACAAGATAGGAAAGACATGCTCAAAGAGGCAAAAAGATCATTGCTATCATTCATTCCATGCTAGTTTGAAGAAGTTTCTATACATCAGAGCACTTCCTTCAACACACTTTTTTTTGCCTTCAGATTTCATTTTTTACAAAATGAGAAGACTAATGATAAGCTATAGAAATCAAAATTTATTGAGAAATCTGTTTCTCCTAACAGGTAGTAACCCTGCCATGATATACTTCTTCAACAATGTTATAAAAGTTATATGATAATACACATTTTAACCTGGGATTTCTAAATTGCTTTAACAAATGCTAATCCTGAGAGTCGCCCTGCAGGACTCAGAAAGGTTTGGGGACTTGGCAGAACCCTGCAGGGACATGGAATCAAGGCCATTGCAATGTATCATCTTTGTAGCATCGTCATCACTCCTAAGCTGCCTTCACAGTTTTAGTACACTAAGATGAGGAAATCAAAAACGGGCAGAGAAAGCTCATACTGTATAATTGAAGACAGTAACAGAGAACGTGTCAGTTATGCCAAAACTCTTTTGATTTCTGTTCCAGGATCTCCAACAAGAGGGGAAAGGAATGACTTGGGAGGGTGGGAAAGATATTAGGAGTTGTTTTTATTTTTTACCTTGGAAGCTTTAGCTACCAATCCAGTACCCTCCTAACTAGAATGTATACACATCAGCAGGACTGACTGACTACTTCATTAGAGATATACTGTACTCATTGGGGGCCTTGGGGGTACTGCTGTTCTTATGTGGGATTTTAATGTTGTAATGTATTGCATCTTAATGTATTGAATTCATTTTGTTGTACTATATTGGTTGGCATTTTATTAAAATAAATTGTATTGTATCATATTTGTATGTTTTAAGAGAAAATAATATAAAATACAATATTTGTACTATTATATAGTGCAAAAACTACAAATCTGTGCCTCTGCCTCTTGAATTAATTCTTTGGTTGCTTGCATTTGGGAAGGGAATGGAGGAAGGAAAGAACCAATAAAGCTTTCAAAGTTCAAGAAATTCTCCTGTTTGGTCTGCTGCCTTACAACTTAGGTTACTGACAGCTGAGTAACACAAACATGCCCCCACAAATACATCAATAAAAACACACAAAATTGTATTAGCCTATCACTACAACACTATATATAAAAATTCATTACAAGACTATACACAAAATCATGTTTTTTATTTATATCTCCTGAACTATTATGCAAAATCCTTGAGTTTTAGAAAAGCTTCTCTCAAAAAAGGAAGGAAACTAGCTAGCTAGGCAAAAGCCTTTGTATTGAAATCTAAAAATATAAAATCTAGTCCTTGATTTCACTGTGTTGTAATAAATTTCAATTTATTGTAGCATCTTATTAAAGTGGAAGCAGCAGGTTAATGATTGAAGAGAAAGTGAACAAAATGCAAATGAAACCTAATAGTTGAGTTTTGCTGTTTCTCTGTATATTTTAAATGTTGATATGCATAGACAATATGAGAATAAAGTTGACGAGTAATCACAACTCCCTTTCTTTCTTCATTAGATCAGGAAGCACCATACCTCCTGCGAAACCTCAGCGATCACACAGTGGCCATCAGCAGTTCCACCACTTTAGACTGTCATGCTAATGGTGCCCCCGAACCTCAGATCACTTGGTTTAAAAACAACCACAAAATACAACAAGAGCCTGGTAAGAGACTTTTTTCTTGAATTTATTATTTCTCATCTTTCATCAGTCCCTTTTTCCTTTAACATTCCCGTCACCTGCTTCCAGTATGTGTAGACCTACTTGCTGATAGAGCCCCAGACACCCGGATCTGGTTCATGCTGATACCAACTTCCAGTGAGGAATATTTGGGCCAGTTCCTATGCAGACCATATTCCTAACCCATAGAAAGATCCTGCAGAATCTATTCAGCTGGAATGCTTTAAACAGTGCCTTCAGAAAGAAATGAGAGGAGCCATGTAGAAAATGATTCAGTTCACCATGACAGCTGGGAAAGTGAGGAGTTAGTTTCTTGGCTTTGAGGTATTGCAGAACTTGGAACAACTGGCATATATGAAGTTCAGAAAAGTAGATTTACAATCTCTTTTTCTTTTTTTCTTTTTTTTTGAGACGGAGTCTCACTCTGTCGCCCAGGCTGGAGTACAGTGGCACCATCTCGGCACACTGCAACCTCCACCTCCCGGGTTCAGGCAATTCTCCTGCCTCAACCATCCAAGTACTTGGACAAGTAACTGGGACTACAGGCACGTGCTGACACCACGCCAGGCTAATGACCACGCCAGGCTAATTTTTGTATTTTTAGTAGAGACAAGGTGTCACCATGTTGGCCAGGCTGGTCTCAAACTCCTGACCTCAGGTGATCCGCCTACCTTGGCCTCCCAAAGTGCTTATAGGCACATGCCACCCAGTCCAGCTGATTTACAATCTTTTAAATTCATCTACGCAGATGTTAAGGATTTGGTAAAAAGAAGACTTTTTAAATTATGTTTGATCGTACTAGTAAAAAAAAATAAATCTACACGAGTGGGTATAGGTTTATTTTCTTTCAACAATACATATAGTGCTATGGGGTCCATGGGGAATTGGTTCCAGGACCTTCTGCAGATTCCAAAATGCACTGATGCTCAAGTTCCTTATATAAAATGGCATAGTATTTGCATATAACCTACACATATCTTCCTGTATACTTTAATCATCTCTAGGTTACTTTTATTTTTATTTATTTATTTATTTATTTATTTATTTATTTTTGAGACGGAGTCTCACTCTGTCTCCCAGGCTGGAGTGCAGTGGCTCGATCTCGGCTCACTGCAAGCCCTGCCTCCCAGGTTCAAGCGATTGTCGTGCCTCAGCCTCTCAAGCCAGCTGGGACTACAGGCGCCCGCCACCACACCCAGCTAATTTTTTTTTCTTTTTTTTTCTTTTTTTTGAGACGGAGTCTTGCTCTGTTGCCCAGGCTGGAGTGCAGTGGTACGATCTCAGCTCACTGCAAGCTCCACCTCCCAGGTTCACGCCGTTCTCCTGCCTCAGCCTCCCGAGTAGCTGGGACTACAGGCGCCCGCCAACTCGCCCGGCTAGTTTTTTGTATTTTTTTTTAGTAGAGACGGGGTTTCACCGTGTTAGCCAGGATGGTCTCGATCTCCTGACCTCGTGATCCGCCCGTCTCGGCCTCCCAAAGTGCTGGGATTACAGGCTTGAGCTACCGCGCCCGGCCTTTTTTGTGTTTTTAATAGAGACGGGGTGTCACTGTGTTAGCCAGCATGGTCTCGATGTCCTGACCTCGTGATCCGCCTGCCTCAGCCTCCCAAAGTGCTGGGATTACAGGCGTGAGCCACCGCACCCGGCTCTAGGTTACTTTTAATACCTAATACAATACCTACACATCAATTCTGTGACAAGTTCTTTGGTTTTTGGAACTTTGTGGAATTTTTTGTTGAATTCACAGATGCAGAATCCACAGATACGACTGACTGTACTCTTTTTTTTTTTTTTTTTTTTGAGATGAAGTCTTGCTCTGGGCTGACTGTACTCTTAAAAACAACGAGACTTAAACCATTAAGTATAAACACTATTGCCTGCCTCATAATTCTGTGGTTAAATAAGAGTACACTGAAATTATTTATGATTTTAATTGATATTCATGTTTTATTAAAAATAAAATTGCCATTTATTTGCAATATTCCAACAACCTAAATCAAATAAATAGCAATATGGAGTAGTCCTTAAATGTGAGTCCTCTACACAAAACGAAACCTCCATTTGAGTTTGATGCACAGAATGGGGTTGTGGTATAACAACTCCAAATTTTAAGATATCTGCAAATGTCTTAGAGAGACCTTACACTGAGCAGGTTCAAAACCAATCACATCACTTCATTTTTCTCCATAAAGTAGCACCTCCTCTTATACTGACATCAGATATTTAATCATCCAAACTAGAAGGTGATGGCCTCTCCTTTACCCTCTTCATCTAATCAATCACCAGACTGAGCAGATTACACCTACTAAATACTAAATACTTCTCAAATCCATTCCTTTCTCTGCTTTCCCATTATTCTCTTGGTCCTGGCACTCATTACCTAGCCTCTGAACACCTTCAGTGGTCTCCACACTTGTCTCCCTATCTATCTTTGTATCTACTTTCCACACAACAGTATAAAATGCAGCTGTGAACATGTCATTTCTCTGCTTCAATTCTTCCGCCGGCTCCAACTCTTCATCTCTAACACACTTTGATGAAGTTCAAGAATCTGACAGAGAATGCCCTCAACATTTGGCCCCTGCCTACACCTCCAATGTTATGCTCAGCGTCGCCTGCCTTGAACTTTCTAACTTTATATTCCAGCAATGCCAAACTCTCGTAGATCACTGCAGACATGATGCTGCTTAAACTCCCTATGCTTTCTTTGGTTCTTGTATACTCTGCCTGGAGTAGCTTCCCTTTCTTTGTCTCATCCCTTAAAACCCAGATTGGGTGTTCTCTCTCCAACTAGGCCTTACACAACTCCCACAGATGGGAGGCAGTTCCTCCACAAGTCTTTATTACTTGTAACTGTTTCTACTTCTCTCTTACCGAGATTTTTAAAAATCATCAGTTCACATGTGTCTGTATTACCTATGCATATTTCTACTCCTCCCTTATGTATTTTTTAAATCATCAGTTCATATATGTCACCCCTCCAGAGGGCAGATAGTTTCTTATTTGTCTTATTTATGTCTTGTCTTTTTATCTTCAGAACCTAACACAGTGCTTGACAATTAATAAATAAATATTCTACGCATGAATGAATAAATGGTTTTCAGAAAATCTTAGGCTATCCTTAGCAAGCTCATAGTGGTAGCACAAATGCCTGGATTTGGCATGGAGGTGGGGCCCATATCAAGGAAGTTTTAAAGCTGAAGGGACCTTTAGAATATCTTTAGTCTGACATGTAGAACGGAAAACTTAGGCTCAAAGAGGTAAAGTGATTTGCCCATGATGACACACTACTAAGATGGGTAGTTTTGTGGAAAACTAGTCCCTCGAGATGTTCTACCAGAATAAAAGGATGAATAAATACATGAGTAAATAGCTTGTGAAAGAAACTGGTAAATTGTACTAAGTTTTTTTTGTTTGTGTTTGTGTTATTTTGTTTGTTTGTTTTTGAGATATAGTCTTGCTCTGTCACCCAGACCGGAGTGCAGCGGCGCAATCTTGGCTCACTGCAACTTCCACCTCCCGTGTTCAAGTGATTCTCCTGCCTCAGCCTTCCAAGTAGCTGGGATTACAGACACCATGCCTGGCTAATTTTTTGTATTTTTAGTAGAGATAGGGGTCTCACCATGTTGGCCAGGCTGGTCTTGAACTCCTGACATCAAGTGATCAACCCACCTTGACCTCCCAAATTGTTGGGATTACAGGCGTGACCCACTGCACAGGGCCAACTGTGCTAAGTTCTGTATTCCTCAGACTTACTTGATCACAAAATCTATTTTATGAAAGATTAGTGTAGGATATTGAGTGATTCTTTGAAAGAAGTAAATGTGAAATAAGTTCAGTTTTTATAATTTGGAAGTGGGTTAAAGAATCAAAGTTAAAATGATTTGGGAAGCTTAGGACCATTATGAGACTAGAGGAGAGACAAGACAAGAGAATGTGCCCTGGCAGCTGCCACATGCAAAAGAAACGAGTCCAGTGTGCTGGGGAGATGAGGGCTTGAGTCCTAGCATGGCCCTCATGAGTCATATAAGAATTTGGGCAACTCGACTGGGTGCGGTGGCTCGTGCTTGTAATCCCAGCACTTTGGGAGGCCGAGGTGGGCGGATCATGAGGTCAGGAGTTTGAGATCAGCCTGGCCAACACAGTGAAACCCCACCTCTACTAAAAAAACACAAAAATTAGCTGGGCGTGGTGGTGGGCACCTGTAATCCCAACTATTCGGGAGGCTGAGGCAGGAGAATCGCTTGAACCCGGGAGGTGGAGGTTGCAGTGAGCCAAGATTGTGCCACTGCACTCCAGCCTAGGCAACAGAGCTAGACTCTGTCTCAAAAAAAAAAAAAAAAAAGAATTTGGGCAACTAGTTATTCCTTACTCTCAGAGTCCTTTTTCCCTTATTTATAAAACTGGGATAATTCTGACCACACAGGGATGTGGTGAGGTTTAAATGAGTTAACATAAGCTGGCCCATGGTCATGGTTTGTTCAATGCTGCCTTCTGACCCACCTCATTTATACAGAAATTGTCCAGTGAGTTGGCAGAATGCACTGGAAGGCATCAGAGTTAATTAATAAGCTCAAATGTCAAACAACCCTAAAACAAAATAATACAGATTCTCCCCCCACCACACCCTTACCACCCAGCTTTCTCTGATCTTCTGAGGGCCAGAAGAAGAATGTCTAAAAATAGGTCCACTTTGGGAGGCCAAAGCGGGTAGATCACAAGGTCAGGAGATCGAGACCATCCTGGCTAACATAGCGAAACCCCGTCTCTACTAAAAATACAAAAAAAAATAGCCAGACGTGGTGGCAGGCACCTGTAGTCCCAGCTGCCTGGGAGGCTGAGGCAGAAGAATGGCGTGAACTCAGGAGATGGAGCTTACAGTGAGCTGAGATTGCGCCACTGCACTCCAGCCTGGGCGATTGAGCAAGATTCCATCTCAAAAAAAAAAAAAAAAAAAAAAAAAAAGGTCATATAAATTCTTACACAAAATATTCTATAAATATCCTTCTAGGATGCTACTGTTTAGCACTTATTAAGTTCAGCTATACCAGTCATCAGTTTTCTTTCTCTTGCTTCCTTTTATTCACCTTTAGGAAAGGGCTTTCTTAATTTTCTGGAGATAATCTTCCACATGTATATAGTTTCTGTAAAGTTTCATATGTAATATCCCCACTTGAGGAGCAAATGCAATAGTCAATGCAATATGCTCCATGAAGATGACCCTTATGTTTGTATATATGAGTATCTTCAAAACTGCCAACTCTTTGATGATTATTTCTTTTTATAAGCCTATGAATAAAGGTAACCAAAGTGTTAATTCCTGATTCGCCAATTGCTGCAAAACTGAAATGGAAGAATATTAAGATCATGGCCTGCAAAGACTGAAAAGTAGTTCATTATATATTCAGCCTTTAGCCAGCTTGACTGAGTTGTAAAATCCTGAAAATAAACTGTATATCCTTTAGAGACTTGAGGTGCACCTTTTAGATGAAGCCTGGCAACTCAAAAAGGATTGATATAGCGAGAGAATTTTAGTGACCTTGGATCATTGATAGGATCCAGTCCATTATCATTGTTATTTTTTAAATGATAACTTGCTCCCATTCCAAAGAAAATACGAGAAAGGAAGCGAGGCACACACAAGGGCTCACGCTTTGTACAAGCGCCTATAAAATGCCTACTTGGGGTAGTTGGAGCTTTTTCCTCCCTTATCATTTCCTTTCAGGAAAACACTTTCAGTGGGGCACAGTCATTCACCAGAAGAAAGACAATTTTAAGAAAGAGTTATAAAAGCTGAGTAGTAAATTCTTGGGCCAAAGGGCATCAAGCAGGAATAAAAGGGATCTTAAGCATGCAGGTCCTGGAACGCATGTGAATGGATTGCAAGAGACAGCCTTGGCCAGGGCAACCCAAACAAGAAGAGACAGGACCCTCCACACCACACTGCCTGAACACCTCGGGGGTGGCATGCTGTCTGCCGCCCGTGCCCAACTCCCAGCATCGCTGTCAGGCTTTCCAGGGCTTCGACTGCTTGGCCCCATCCAGCTCCTTACCACTTACTTCCTGCCGCACCCTGACCCGACTCTTCCTCACTTTTTCCTGTCTCCTCTTCTCCCCTCAGCCCTCTGGGCCATGGGCTGCCTTCAGTTCTCGCCTGAAAAATTCTCCTTCCTCTCACTACGCTATTCTGCTCCCACTAATTCTTTTTTGTTTTGTTTTTCTTTGTTTTTTTGAGACGGAGTCTTGTGCTGTCGCTCAAGCTGGAGTGTAGTAGCATAATCTTGGCTCACTGCAAACTCCGCCTCCCAGGTTCTGGTGCTTCAGCCTCCTGAGTAGCTGGGACTACAGGTGCGTGCCACTACACCAGGCTAATTTTTGTATTTTTAGTAGAAACAGGATTTCACCATGTTGGCCAGGCTGGTCTTGAACTCCTGACCTCAAGTGATCCGCCCGCCTTAGCCTCCCAAAGTGCTGGGATTACAAGTGAGAGCCACCGCACCCGGCCCCACTAATTCTTGATATTGTGAAAGATCTTCTCTCACCTTCCAGGGAAGTGATTCTTCCTTTTTTCTGATGTCTAGGTTTATGTACAACTCATGTCATTGAGCACATCACTTCATTGTTCTCTGGTGTTACATGTGTTTATTTTATAATATCTTAATATGTCTTCTCTATTAAACATAACAATATAAGATTTATCGAGTGTTTACCAGGTACCAAGGCACCGTGTTAAGTGTTTTAGAGATATCTCATTTAATTTTCACAACTCTCCTATGATGTAGGGACGTTATTAGATGCATTCCACAGATCTGTTTTACTTAACAAGGACCTGTGAGGTGCCTGCTGCTGCTTTCAAACTTTCTTAACGCTAATTTCCTAATGCAAATAACTGGTCCCAGGTCATAGTTAGTGAGTAGCCCTCCAAGGTTCAGACCAGAAGAGTTTGACTCTGATACCTGCACTCTGCCCACTGAACATATGGGCATTTAGCATTGAGCATAACTAAACATTAGCTCACCTCACTCACAAGAGAATAAATGAGCACCAGTTTTAAATGATATCGTGAGCACCAATAAACATGTATTTAAAATAATGAATATCTGCTCATTCCTAACCCTTAAAGATTAAGTCTCGGTGAGGTGCGCTGGCTCACACCTGTAATCCCAGCACTTTGGGAGGCCGAGGCGGGCGGATCATGAGGTCAAGAGATAGAGACCATTCTGGCCAACATGGTGAAACCCTGTCTCTACTAAAAATACAAAAATTAGCTGGGCATGGTAGCACACGCCTATAGTCCCAGCTACTTGGGGGGCTGAGGCAGGAGAATTGCTTGAACCCAGGAGGCAAAGGTTGCAGTGAGCCGAGATCGCGCCACTGCACTCCAGCCTGGGCAACAGAGCAAGACTCCTTCTCAAACAAACAAACAAAAAGATTAAGTCTTTTGAAGGCCGGGCGCGGTGGCTCAAGCCTGTAATCCCAGCACTTTGGGAGGCCGAGACGGGCGGATCACGAGGTCAGGAGATCGAGACCATCCTGGCTAACACGGTGAAACCCCATCTCTACTAAGAAATACAAAAAATAGCCGGGCGAGGTGGCAGCGCCTGTAGTCCCAGCTACTCGGGAGGCTGAGGCCGGAGAATGGCGTGAACCCGGGAGGCGGAGCTTGCAGTGAGCTGAGATCCGGCCACTGCACTCCAGCCTGGGCTACAGAGCGAGACTCCGTCTCAAAAAAAAAAAAAAAAAAAAAAATAAGTCTTTTGAAGACTTCTGTTTATTTAAAGCATGTTTTGAAACATTTTAAAAGCATATTAAAAACACATAAAGCATTTTTTTAAAAACTAGACATGCCATGTATAAAGGTAAAAATTATTCTGAACCCAGATTGGGGGTTAGTTTTAAGATTTAAGGTAAACTAAAGATTAAGTCTCTTGACGACTTTGGTTTATTTAAAGCATGTTCTGAAACATTTTTAAAGCATATTAAAAACACATAAAGCATTTTTTAAAAACTATACATGCCATGTATAAAGTTAAAAATTATTTTGAACTCAGATTGGGGGTTACTTTTAAGTTGTAAAGGTCCAGAATGTATGCCCCATCAGCCTAATATCATATATTTACTTATTTAACAAGTATTTATAAGGCACTGCTTTGTGTCTGGCACTGTGCTAGGCTCTGCAAATACAGCAGTGAACAAGAAAACTGAAATCTGAAGAACCAAAAATCTAGAGTAATTAAGTGATGCATGTATTTACCTGAAATACAGCTTCTTCCAGCAACAACCCTGTGTGTCCTGACTTATTCACTAGTATTGTGTCAACTGGTCTAAAAATGGAATAAGGCAAATTAATAAATGGGCAAGCAGAAAAATTAAATGGTTCAATCATAGTATTAAAATATATTTAATACATTGGATAGCTGAAAAGAGACACCCTTTGTGCTTTAATTTTCCTACGAGAAAAAGACATACTCTTTGTGCTTTAATTTTCCTATGTTAATGCATACAGTAAGTTTTCAATTGTTGTTAGCTGAATATACAGAATGCAAGAAGAGATAAGGGAAAATTAGTAGGGCCTCCAAATTAGAACTGAGTAAAGAAGCAACTGGGAACTCTTAGGAGGGACTGATATGGTGCAAAGTGTTGAAAGATGAAGGTAATTTTAAGACCTATTTACTTTGAAGAGGCAGGTGAAAAGAGAGTAGACAAGCTAAAGTGAATATAATACAGAGAGCCAGAGATAAAGAGAGGAAAATGCAGTGTGAAGGGACTAACACCACGAAGCACCACACAAGAGTTCAAAGTTGGAGATGAATCCTGTTTGACAGTAGTTGCTTTGAGTATGGTCTGATTCCTAGGGGTATATGGACAGCAAAGGTCTTTTTAGAAACATTTCTTTCTGTTGGGCTAAAAATATTTAAGGTTTGCAACCCAGACTTGGAACAAGGGTACAGTGTCACCTTGGAGAACCCTTGACCCTGAGTGTCTTTACTGCCTCTCCAGGCCACCCGCCTAAAGGACTGACAGCTCTCCAGAATAATCAAAAAGTCTCCTTTCTGCCTTACACTCTTCCCAGGTTCTCCAATGAGGTCGTAAAATATTTCAAGTTGTGACATTGCTGAACAGGTGCTGTAAGTGGGGGGCTACTGGCAACGCTCTTCACAGTGGCACTGCAAGGAAGTAACATAAGTTGGCAAAGAAGATATGGCAGAAGGCCTATCTAGTTTAGCTTTGCACTGATACAGGCACAAACCATCTCACAAGTGATTGTGCTCTGAAAGAGTCATTAAAAGGCTGAAAAAAGTAACAAACTCTCCCTCTCTGGAAATATTTGAGAAAACACAAGGCAATCTTGATCTTAGATGTTTTTAGTAAAGCCTGCCTGAACCAATAAACCATCATCAAACTATTATTTAAACTAAATTTTTATGAAGGCAAAACATTTCTAGAATATTTTAAGGTTGAAGCAGTAGTATTAGAACAACGAAGAGTTCAGAAAGAGTAAATTCTGTCTTAAACAGACTGAGGCTGGCGCAGGAGAGAATCACGTTAACCCAATGATTAATACTCCTTCTTAAATGAAATCTTCTTGATCACTAGGACTAAGTGTTTATTTAATACTTAGAGGACATCTTTCCTGTCACACTATATCACTGACACCAAGTGTCTGCATCTGTAGGTACCATATTCAGATCCTAGTACCTAAGGGGACAGAATCACCTCTGAATGATAAAGTGATTTGACTAGATCCAGGAAAGATCTTAAGGAACCTTAGAAGAGAGAGAGGAATGAGGATGTTAATATCTAGGGATGAAAAACTGACCATCTGTCACCCTCAGCCTACTAGAATCAGCAGTTTTGCTTGATTCCTTAATCAAATTCCTTAATGAAATTCAGAAATGTCAACTACCTTTTGCAAAACTTGAGTTGTAGTTGCCTTTTCCTTCTCATGAAATCTATCCTTACAGTACACAATGAATGAAGAACTATTATTGCAGAAAAGAAATGTGAACAAGATATCCAGGGTGTGCCTGTGAGGGTGAGCTGGCTGCTCTACTTAGCACCCCCACCGAGACTGGAGCTGATCTGCTGTTGTGATTCACTAAGCAGCTGTTCTCGCTAGCCCTGTCTCTTCAATATGTGTCATTAAGGTCAGGGGCTGTCTACATCCAGATTAAGGAAAACCAAGCTTCTCTGCTGATATGCGAGCAGCTCTTCTTCCCTGCCAGTGCTATGTTGCAGAATCAAAGCTCAGTTCTTTTCCAAGAATAAAGTTCCTTTAGGAGGTAGAAGAAAGGAGAGTAATGAAGTAAGAGAAGGAGTGAGGTAACAGCACACAAAAACTAACCTGTTGACATTGCCAAACTTCAGCCCTACAACCCTCATCTCAGCCAACAGAGGGAACCTGACTTTAACACAGCTCTATCATGGCGAAAAAATTGAAAATGTTACTTCATGCACTTTCTGCAATTCTGCAATTACTTGTTAATGTTTGGCTAGTTCAGTGAGACTGAAAAGTACAGTGGTAGAGTTCTGTGATTTATATTTAGAAAAGTAAAGTGATCCATGAGTAAAGTTCCGTGTTGAATTGGAAAGCAACAGAAGCTGTTTGTGAAGAATCAGTCAGCCCCAAAGTATCTCTTTTTATTGGCAAGATTCAGGTGATTTAGGTCTTGCACCTACATGCATAGGTATACACATACATACACAGCAATATATCCTATACTAATGCTTTGCCTAAAGATTTCCTGGATGCATTTTACAGCATAACATCCTAATCTCTATTCAGCCCAGAAAAGCCTCCTGAAAACTGCTGGCCACAGTAAGGTCCAACTGAGGGATCATACATTGGTCAACACAAACATATATTCATATGAATAGCAGGGTCCCCTGCTAGTTGTTTAAGTTTAGTGGTGGTGGTGGTGGTGGTGATGTGTGTTTGTGTTTGTGTTTGTGTGTGTGTTAGGTCCTCTTAAATGTTTAAATGAAAACTTTAGGAGATAAGAAATAGGAGAGAACTTGTAAATGTGGGCATCACTTTAGAAAAAGTGTTTTTTGGGTTTTTTTCTTTATGTTTTGTTTTGTTTTTGTTTTTGTTTTTTGTTTGTTTGTTGAGACAGGGTCTTGCTCTGTTTCCCAGACTGGAGTGCAGCGACATGATCGTGGCTCACTGCAGCCTCAACTTCCCAGGCTCAGGTGATCCTCTCACCTCAGCCTCCGCGTAACTGGGATTATAGTCACATGCCACCATACCCAGCTATTTTTTTTTTTTCTTTTGTAAAGATAGGGGTCTTTCTATGTTGCCCAGGCCTCATTTTTTAAAATTGTGGCAAAATGCACATAACATAAATTTTACCATTTTAACCATTTTAAAGTGTACAATTAAGTGGCACTAAGTACATTTACAATGTTGCAAAACCATCACCATTATCTAGTTACAGAACTTTTTCATAACCCCAATCGGAAATCCCATGCCCATTAAAGCTTCTCCTTTTTTGTCTATGAATTAACCTCCTCTTTTGATTCTCTCTGTGACCTCTCGCAACACACGGAAATGTACTTTGAGCATGGCCAAGATCAGCAGTGAATTTTGTCTGAAGAGCAGTCAATGCTTGAGGGACCAATGGCCGAGAAAAAGAAAAGGGGAATGAAGAAAAACAAAGAGAAGAGATACAAAGAGATTTGGGGACATCGTGGGGGTAGTGGGGGCGGTAAACTCTCCCAGCAGTCATCCCAGAGATCTCTCAGAGGCTGTACTCTGTCCAAAGACACTAACCCCAAAACTGAGAGCCAGCGTCGGGCCCTTAGAGTGAGAGGGATCTCAATCCCTCATCAACAAAGTCCTCCCTACGCTAAAGACTGGATGAGTATAGAAGGAAAACTCATACACTCCCTTAAACATGCTTTCATGTTTTAGCAAAATAATTAGATGAACTTTTTCCGTTTTACAAGTCCAGAATCTGCATGGAAATCTCTCCTCCCCTCAAGCATAAACTTCAGACAGTTTAATCAGGACCTAAAGTGGCACATACACAGCAATGCAGCTGGGATCACCACTATGCCCAATTCAAATATACTCTCAGATAACTAGACAGTGAACTCACCCCACCCTTTCCACGACTCTAAATTGCTGCTGAAAAAAATCGAAATCAAGAAAATTCACCTCCCATTCAAACGATAAACCTGATTTTTATATAATCTCCTGCTACCAAGGAGCCTTAAACAATCAAGACTGTATATTAGTTTAAGTAGCCATCTCATTCAACTCAGTCGTCATTAAACTGAGCGTCACTGAGAAACAAACTGAAATGCAGAAAACATACTCTATATCACGTTCCCTCCCCCACCCCCATGCGCTGGGGCAGTCTTCTGACTGAATGGGTTTTGATTTGTCCTTTTATTGCCTCAATCTACAATTGTAAATTGTCATAAAGTATAAATCTACTTTTCTTGCCTCAAAAACATTCATTCACTCATTCTAACATAGTCAATATTACAAAGTTTTGCAAATGTTTAAGTATTTGAATCTATATTACTTTTAAACTTTCATTTAATGGCTCTTTGCCATTGAGAAAGAGGTAAAAAGGGCTACAGTTTCATGTCTTAATGTTTCATTGTTATTTTATTTATTTATTTATTTATTTTTGAGATGGAGTCTTGCTCTGTTGCCCAGGCTGGAGTGCAGTGGCACGATCTCCGCTCACTGCAACCTCTGCCTCCTGGGGTCAAGCGAGTCTCCTGCCTCAGCCTCCCAAGTAGCTGGGACTGCAGGCCCACACCACCATGCCCAGTTAACTTTTGTATTTTTAGTAGAGATGGGGTTTCACCATTTTGGCCAGGATGGTCTCAATCTCTTGACCTTGTGATCCGCCCACCTCAGCCTCTCAAAGTGCTGGGATTACAGGCATGAGCCACTGCACCCGGCCATATATATATATATATGTATTTTTTTTTTATTTAAACAAGGAATAGATGAATACATTCCCACTGTACAGAAATAGAGTAAGCTATAAAAGTTTCCCTTATGGATAGGTAATACATATTTACTGTTTGATATGTATCTTGTCAATGATTTTTCCATTTTTTAACCTGTATGTGTGCACATATACAAATGTGGGCTTTAAAAATATATGACCGGGTGCAGTGGCTCACGCCTGTAATCCCTCAACACTTTGGGAGGCTGAGGCAAGCGGATCGCCTGAGGTCAGGAGTTTAAGACCAGCTTGGCCAACATGGTGAAACCCTGTCTCTACTAAAAATACAAAAATTAGCCAGGCGTGGTGTCAGGCACCTGTAGTCCCAGCTACTCAGGAGACTGAGCCAGGAGGATCGCTTGAACCTAGGAGGCAGAGGTTGCAGTAAGCCAAGATGGTGCCATTGCACTCCAGCGTGGGAAACAGATAGAGACTCCATTTCAAATATATATATATATATATATATACACACACACACACACACACCCCCCCAATGATTCATTCATTCAATAGATATTCACTGAGAGTCAACTCTGTGACAGGCATATTAGGTGCTGGGAACAAAACAGGGACCTCGAATTTACATTCTAATGGAAAAATACAGGCAACAAATTTAACAAACTACTGTCATGTCCCCTTATCCACAGGGGATCTGTTCTAAGACCCCAAGGAGATGCCTGACACCTCAGATTATACCAATTGCTGTCCATCAGAACATGCTCTGTTCATGTCTTCTACCCACAAACTTAAATGCCTTTTCAGTTTTCTTTTTCCTTCTTTCCAATTTCATGGATAGAAGGTTCATTCTTACCATAGATCTTAGCCAACTTCAGCATATGATTTTTTTCTTTTCTTATTAAGTCGAGAACTTTCACCTTTTAACTTAAAAGGAAGTACTTCACAGCTTCATCACTATTCGTGTGCTTTGGAGCCATTATTGAGGAAAATAAGTGTTCTCTGAACACAAACACTGTGATACTGGGACCGTCTATCTGGCAGGCCAGCTACCTCCTAAGGGATTCATAGAAGGGTAGCAGCTACAGCGTGGAGATGCGTGCGGGACAAAGAGAAGATTCACGTCCTGGGTGGGACAGAGTGAGACAGTGAGAGACTTCGTCATGTTACTCAGAATGGTGTACAATATAAAACTTATGAATTGTTTATTTGTGGAATTTTCCATTTAATATTTTTGCACGGTGGTAAACTGAAACCACAGATACAGGGGGACTACTATACAAGCATATGGTATAAATCTGATAATCATCACTGTTATGATGAAAATAAAATAATGGATTACAGTGAGTCAGTGGTAGTGGGCTTATATGGGAAACCCAGCATTTCTGAGATAAAATTTGAGTTGAGATCACACCATATGTTGTTTTAAGACTTGCTTTTATTACTTAATATATCTTGGAGGTCTTTCTATGTCAGTACATATTGTTCTACCCCATTCTTTTTAGCAGGCATACACTGTAATATGATATGTATTCCCATAATTTATGTAACTACTCCTCTATTGAAAGAAAAACACTTTCTTGACTAACTTCTTATGGAGTGCAATAGTACTGATTTTCCTGTCTTAAAATGGTCATTAGAATTGCTACTTCATCATACAAAAAAAAAAAAGCCACTGTAGGTGAATGGCCGTCTTCTGCGGAACTAATGGATCCAATCTTGTGGACAGGCTATGGCCAATCTGAGCATAGCACAAGGATTTATTGGGGCAGGAGTGTGTGGGTGTGTGCACACACTCACTTACATGTATGTGTTCACAGTATACAAATAAACATAGCTGATAGCTAAGGTTATATAGATAATAACCATAGAGTTAGTACCATTTGACATATTTGTAAGTGCCTGAATCATCCTGAAATGCTTTATTAGAACAAGAGCAAAGTTCACAGTGAAAGTGCACAAAGCTGCTTTCATTTTAAATATTTAGAAATACGTGTGTTTTTGGCACAGTTTCAAAGAATTCATTTTAACTATTGCCTCTTCAAGGCTTTTAGAAACTATTCTGCTATAATAACTCTATTTTGTAAGTTAAAGTAGTGAAGGAATAGACATTATCCCAAATGAAAGGACCTTTGTTTCTGGTATTTCCCTTATTCGGAGGTTACAGTGAGAAGAATGTTATACAGGTTTTGTTTTTTGTTTTTTGTTTTTTTTTTTTTGAGACAGGGTCTTGCTCTGTCACTCAGGCTGGAAGGCAGTGGTGTCATCACAGCTCACTGCAGCCTTCTCCCAACTCTCCCACCCCTCCAAGTAGCTAGAACTACAGACACATGCCACCATGCCAGGCTAATTTTTTTTTATTTTTTTATAGAGACAGTAATCTCACTGTGTTGCCCAGGATGGTCCTGAACTCCTGGGCTCAAGCTATCCTCCTGCCTCTACCTTCCAAAGTATTAGAATTACAGGCATGAGCCACTGCACCCGGCCTATACAGCTTTTTTCATCATTGTCCCCAGTCTTATTCTTTTCTAAGTGTTCCTCTTCTTTCTCTGTCTTTTTCATGGCTAAAGAGTAAATCATCTCATCAGGGCTTACATTGCCATCAAGTCTCCTTTAGACACTACGGTTTGCAACATTCTCATATTCTCTTCCAGCTTAACGCATTATTGCAAGGCTGCTTTTCACTGTGTCTCAAAGTATCCCATGCGTCAACTTTTTTTTTTTTTTTTTTACATTCACAAAAGCTTTGCCATGAGGCTTGATC